>NW_027311960.1:0-190961 GCF_040954645.1 Diabrotica undecimpunctata | reverse complement strand
ACATTTTTGGGCAAATTCCAATTTTAGGAAATTGTTTTTTTAATGTTAATATATACACTAGGTCTAACTTATTCCAAATATGTGTTTTTTTTCTATCCCCTACCCACAGTTTGGCAAAAATAATGGAAAAATCGAATTAAAAATTTTCAGTTTTTTCCATTTTCCGGCCAAACGGTGCATTTTCTCATAGGGGTATGTATACCTTTTTTGAATCAGTACGTCAGGCTTAATCGAAATAAATTAAATTTGGAACGAAATACAAAGTTTTTATTTTCACGAAATTTGCAAGACATGTAGACCTCCAATTGGAATTTTTTCTCACGAACCGTAAGACGTAGAAAAGATCTGAGCACTTGAGAAGAACAAGTAGCAAATTTTATGTAGGAAAAGTGCACCGGTTTGACTCTAGGACCGAAATTGACGCCAATATGCCCGATTATTGAATTTTGAAAAAAATCCAAGGGTACCCCCTTTAAACATTTTTGGGCAAATTCCAATTTTAGGAAATTGTTTTTTTAATGTTAATATATACACTAGGTCTAACTTATTCCAAATATGTGTTTTTTTTCTATCCCCTACCCACAGTTTGGCAAAAATAATGGAAAAATCGAATTAAAAATTTTCAGTTTTTTCCATTTTCCGGCCAAACGGTGCATTTTCTCATAGGGGTATGTATATCTTTTTTGAATCAGTACGTCAGGTTTAATCGAAATAAATTAAATTTGGAACGAAATACAAAGTTTTTATTTTCACGAAATTTGCAAGACATGTAGACCTCCAATTGGAATTTTTTCTCACGAACCGTAAGACGTAGAAAAGATCTGAGCACTTGAGAAGAACAAGTAGCAAATTTTATGTAGGAAAAGTGCACCGGTTTGACTCTAGGACCGAAATTGACGCCAATATGCCCGATTATTGAATTTTGAAAAAAATCCAAGGGTACCCCCTTTAAACATTTTTGGGCAAATTCCAATTTTAGGAAATTGTTTTTTTAATGTTAATATATACACTAGGTCTAACTTATTCCAAATATGTGTTTTTTTTCTATCCCCTACCCACAGTTTGGCAAAAATAATGGAAAAATCGAATTAAAAATTTTCAGTTTTTTCCATTTTCCGGCCAAACGGTGCATTTTCTCATAGGGGTATGTATATCTTTTTTGAATCAGTACGTCAGGTTTAATCGAAATAAATTAAATTTGGAACGAAATACAAAGTTTTTATTTTCACGAAATTTGCAAGACATGTAGACCTCCAATTGGAATTTTTTCTCACGAACCGTAAGACGTAGAAAAGATCTGAGCACTTGAGAAGAACAAGTAGCAAATTTTATGTAGGAAAAGTGCACCGGTTTGACTCTAGGACCGAAATTGACGCCAATATGCCCGATTATTGAATTTTGAAAAAAATCCAAGGGTACCCCCTTTAAACATTTTTGGGCAAATTCCAATTTTAGGAAATTGTTTTTTTAATGTTAATATATACACTAGGTCTACCTTATTCCAAATATGTGTTTTTTTTCTATCCCCTACCCACAGTTTGGCAAAAATAATGGAAAAATCGAATTAAAAATTTTCAGTTTTTTCCATTTTCCGGCCAAACGGTGCATTTTCTCATAGGGGTATGTATATCTTTTTTGAATCAGTACGTCAGGCTTAATCGAAATAAATTAAATTTGGAACGAAATACAAAGTTTTTATTTTCACGAAATTTGCAAGACATGTAGACCTCCAATTGGAATTTTTTCTCACGAACCGTAAGACGTAGAAAAGATCTGAGCACTTGAGAAGAACAAGTAGCAAATTTTATGTAGGAAAAGTGCACCGGTTTGACTCTAGGACCGAAATTGACGCCAATATGCCCGATTATTGAATTTTGAAAAAAATCCAAGGGTACCCCCTTTAAACATTTTTGGGCAAATTCCAATTTTAGGAAATTGTTTTTTTAATGTTAATATATACACTAGGTCTAACTTATTCCAAATATGTGTTTTTTTTCTATCCCCTACCCACACTTTGGCAAAAATAATGGAAAAATCGAATTAAAAATTTTCAGTTTTTTCCATTTTCCGGCCAAACGGTGCATTTTCTCATAGGGGTATGTATATCTTTTTTGAATCAGTACGTCAGGCTTAATCGAAATAAATTAAATTTGGAACGAAATACAAAGTTTTTATTTTCACGAAATTTGCAAGACATGTAGACCTCCAATTGGAATTTTTTCTCACGAACCGTAAGACGTAGAAAAGATCTGAGCACTTGAGAAGAACAAGTAGCAAATTTTATGTAGGAAAAGTGCACCGGTTTGACTCTAGGACCGAAATTGACGCCAATATGCCCGATTATTGAATTTTGAAAAAAATCCAAGGGTACCCCCTTTAAACATTTTTGGGCAAATTCCAATTTTAGGAAATTGTTTTTTTAATGTTAATATATACACTAGGTCTACCTTATTCCAAATATGTGTTTTTTTTCTATCCCCTACCCACAGTTTGGCAAAAATAATGGAAAAATCGAATTAAAAATTTTCAGTTTTTTCCATTTTCCGGCCAAACGGTGCATTTTCTCATAGGGGTATGTATATCTTTTTTGAATCAGTACGTCAGGCTTAATCGAAATAAATTAAATTTGGAACGAAATACAAAGTTTTTATTTTCACGAAATTTGCAAGACATGTAGACCTCCAATTGGAATTTTTTCTCACGAACCGTAAGACGTAGAAAAGATCTGAGCACTTGAGAAGAACAAGTAGCAAATTTTATGTAGGAAAAGTGCACCGGTTTGACTCTAGGACCGAAATTGACGCCAATATGCCCGATTATTGAATTTTGAAAAAAATCCAAGGGTACCCCATTTAAACATTTTTGGGCAAATTCCAATTTTAGGAAATTGTTTTTTTAATGTTAATATATACACTAGGTCTAACTTATTCCAAATATGTGTTTTTTTTCTATCCCCTACCCACAGTTTGGCAAAAATAATGGAAAAATCGAATTAAAAATTTTCAGTTTTTTCCATTTTCCGGCCAAACGGTGCATTTTCTCATAGGGGTATGTATATCTTTTTTGAATCAGTACGTCAGGCTTAATCGAAATGAATTAAATTTGGAACGAAATACAACGTTTTTATTTTCACGAAATTTGCAAGACATGTAGACCTCCAATTGGAATTTTTTCTCACGAACTGTAAGACGTAGAAAAGATCTGAGCACTTGAGAAGAACAAGTAGCAAATTTTATGTAAGAAATGTGCACCGGTTTGACTCTAGGACCGGAATTGACGCCAATATATCCGATTAAAGGATGTTTAAATGATGAACAAATATTACAAAAAATTATAGTTTTTTCCATTTTTCGGCCAAACGGTGCATTTTCTCATAGGGGTATGTATATCTTTTTTGAATCAGTACGTCAGGCTTAATCGAAATAAATTAAATTTGGAACGAAATACAAAGTTTTTATTTTCACGAAATTTGCAAGACATGTAGACCTCCAATTGGAATTTTTTCTCACGAACCGTAAGACGTAGAAAAGATCTGAGCACTTGAGAAGAACAAGTAGCAAATTTTATGTAGGAAAAGTGCACCGGTTTGACTCTAGGACCGAAATTGACGCCAATATGCCCGATTATTGAATTTTGAAAAAAATCCAAGGGTACCCCCTTTAAACATTTTTGGGCAAATTCCAATTTTAGGAAATTGTTTTTTTAATGTTAATATATACACTAGGTCTACCTTATTCCAAATATGGGTTTTTTTTTTATCCCCTTCCCACAGTTTGGCAAAAATAATGGAAAAATCGAATTAAAAATTTTCAGTTTTTTCCATTTTCCGGCCAAACGGTGCATTTTCTCATAGGGGTATGTATATCTTTTTTGAATCAGTACGTCAGGCTTAATCGAAATAAATTAAATTTGGAACGAAATACAAAGTTTTTATTTTCACGAAATTTGCAAGACATGTAGACCTCCAATTGGAATTTTTTCTCACCAACCATAAGACGTAGAAAAGATCTGAGCACTTGAGAAGAACAAGTAGCAAATTTTATGTAGGAAAAGTGCACCGGTTTGACTCTAGGACCGAAATTGACGCCAATATGCCCGATTATTGAATTTTGAAAAAAATCCAAGGGTACCCCCTTTAAACATTTTTGGGCAAATTCCAATTTTAGGAAATTGTTTTTTTAATGTTAATATATACACTAGGTCTAACTTATTCCAAATATGTGTTTTTTTTCTATCCCCTACCCACAGTTTGGCAAAAATAATGGAAAAATCGAATTAAAAATTTTCAGTTTTTTCCATTTTCCGGCCAAACCGTGCATTTTCTCATAGGGGTATGTATATCTTTTTTGAATCAGTACGTCAGGCTTAATCGAAATAAATTAAATTTGGAACGAAATACAAAGTTTTTATTTTCACGAAATTTGCAAGACATGTAGACCTCCAATTGGAATTTTTTCTCACGAACCGTAAGACGTAGAAAAGATCTGAGCACTTGAGAAGAACAAGTAGCAAATTTTATGTAGGAAAAGTGCACCGGTTTGACTCTAGGACCGAAATTGACGCCAATATGCCCGATTATTGAATTTTTAAAAAAATCCAAGGGTACCCCCTTTAAACATTTTTGGGCAAATTCCAATTTTAGGAAATTGTTTTTTTAATGTTAATATATACACTAGGTCTAACTTATTCCAAATATGTGTTTTTTTTCTATCCCCTACCCACAGTTTGGCAAAAATAATGGAAAAATCGAATTAAAAATTTTCAGTTTTTTCCATTTTCCGGCCAAACGGTGCATTTTCTCATAGGGGTATGTATATCTTTTTTGAATCAGTACGTCAGGCTTAATCGAAATAAATTAAATTTGGAACGAAATACAACGTTTTTATTTTCACGAAATTTGCAAGACATGTAGACCTCCAATTGGAATTTTTTCTCACGAACCGTAAGACGTAGAAAAGATCTGAGCACTTGAGAAGAACAAGTAGCAAATTTTATGTAAGAAATGTGCACCGGTTTGACTCTAGGACCGGAATTGACGCCAATATATCCGATTAAAGGATGTTTAAATGATGAACAAATATTACAAAAAATTATAGTTTTTTCCATTTTCCGGCCAAACGGTGCATTTTCTCATAGGGGTATGTATATCTTTTTTGAATCAGTACGTCAGGCTTAATCGAAATAAATTAAATTTGGAACGAAATACAAAGTTTTTATTTTCACGAAATTTGCAAGACATGTAGACCTCCAATTGGAATTTTTTCTCACGAACCGTAAGACGTAGAAAAGATCTGAGCACTTGAGAAGAACAAGTAGCAAATTTTATGTAGGAAAAGTGCACCGGTTTGACTCTAGGACCGAAATTGACGCCAATATGCCCGATTATTGAATTTTGAAAAAAATCCAAGGGTACCCCCTTTAAACATTTTTGGGCAAATTCCAATTTTAGGAAATTGTTTTTTTAATGTTAATATATACACTAGGTCTACCTTATTCCAAATATGTGTTTTTTTTCTATCCCCTACCCACAGTTTGGCAAAAATAATGGAAAAATCGAATTAAAAATTTTCAGTTTTTTCCATTTTCCGGCCAAACGGTGCATTTTCTCATAGGGGTATGTATATCTTTTTTGAATCAGTACGTCAGGCTTAATCGAAATAAATTAAATTTGGAACGAAATACAAAGTTTTTATTTTCACGAAATTTATCGAATTAAAAATTTTCAGTTTTTTCCATTTTCCGGCCAAACGGTGCATTTTCTCATAGGGGTATGTATATCTTTTTTGAATCAGTACGTCAGGCTTAATCGAAATAAATTAAATTTGGAACGAAATACAAAGTTTTTATTTTCACGAAATTTGCAAGACATGTAGACCTCCAATTGGAATTTTTTCTCACGAACCGTAAGACGTAGAAAAGATCTGAGCACTTGAGAAGAACAAGTAGCAAATTTTATGTAGGAAAAGTGCACCGGTTTGACTCTAGGACCGAAATTGACGCCAATATGCCCGATTATTGAATTTTGAAAAAAATCCAAGGGTACCCCCTTTAAACATTTTTGGGCAAATTCCAATTTTAGGAAATTGTTTTTTTAATGTTAATATATACACTAGGTCTACCTTATTCCAAATATGTGTTTTTTTTCTATCCCCTACCCACAGTTTGGCAAAAATAATGGAAAAATCGAATTAAAAATTTTCAGTTTTTTCCATTTTCCGGCCAAACGGTGCATTTTCTCATAGGGGTATGTATATCTTTTTTGAATCAGTACGTCAGGCCTAATCGAAATAAATTAAATTTGGAACGAAATACAAAGTTTTTATTTTCACGAAATTTGCAAGACATGTAGACCTCCAATTGGAATTTTTTCTCACGAACCGTAAGACGTAGAAAAGATCTGAGCACTTGAGAAGAACAAGTAGCAAATTTTATGTAGGAAAAGTGCACCGGTTTGACTCTAGGACCGAAATTGACGCCAATATGCCCGATTATTGAATTTTGAAAAAAATCCAAGGGTACCCCCTTTAAACATTTTTTAGGAAATTGTTTTTTTAATGTTAATATATACACTAGGTCTACCTTATTCCAAATATGTGTTTTTTTTCTATCCCCTACCCACAGTTTGGCAAAAATAATGGAAAAATCGAATTAAAAATTTTCAGTTTTTTCCATTTTCCGGCCAAACGGTGCATTTTCTCATAGGGGTATGTATATCTTTTTTGAATCAGTACGTCAGGCTTAATCGAAATAAATTAAATTTGGAACGAAATACAAAGTTTTTATTTTCACGAAATTTGCAAGACATGTAGACCTCCAATTGGAATTTTTTCTCACCAACCATAAGACGTACAAAAGATCTGAGCACTTGAGAAGAACAAGTAGCAAATTTTATGTAGGAAAAGTGCACCGGTTTGACTCTAGGACCGAAATTGACGCCAATATGCCCGATTATTGAATTTTGAAAAAAATCCAAGGGTACCCCCTTTAAACATTTTTGGGCAAATTCCAATTTTAGGAAATTGTTTTTTTAATGTTAATATATACACTAGGTCTAACTTATTCCAAATATGTGTTTTTTTTCTATCCCCTACCCACAGTTTGGCAAAAATAATGGAAAAATCGAATTAAAAATTTTTAGTTTTTTCCATTTTCCGGCCAAACGGTGCATT
Organism: Diabrotica undecimpunctata; assembly: GCF_040954645.1. Classification (NCBI taxonomy): domain Eukaryota; kingdom Metazoa; phylum Arthropoda; class Insecta; order Coleoptera; family Chrysomelidae; genus Diabrotica; species Diabrotica undecimpunctata. Next base: position 183,792 of record NW_027311960.1, on the reverse strand, counting down.
TTCTCATAGGGGTATGTATATCTTTTTTGAATCAGTACGTCAGGCTTAATCGAAATAAATTAAATTTGGAACGAAATACAAAGTTTTTATTTTCACGAAATTTGCAAGACATGTAGACCTCCAATTGGAATTTTTTCTCACGAACCGTAAGATGTAGAAAAGATCTGAGCACTTGAGAAGAACAAGTAGCAAATTTTATGTAGGAAAAGTGCACCGGTTTGACTCTAGGACCGAAATTGACGCCAATATGCCCGATTATTGAATTTTGAAAAAAATCCAAGGGTACCCCCTTTAAACATTTTTGGGCAAATTCCAATTTTAGGAAATTGTTTTTTTAATGTTAATATATACACTAGGTCTAACTTATTCCAAATATGTGTTTTTTTTCTATCCCCTACCCACAGTTTGGCAAAAATAATGGAAAAATCGAATTAAAAATTTTCAGTTTTTTCCATTTTCCGGCCAAACGGTGCATTTTCTCATAGGGGTATGTATATCTTTTTTGAATCAGTACGTCAGGCTTAATCGAAATAAATTAAATTTGGAACGAAATACAACGTTTTTATTTTCACGAAATTAGCAAGACATGTAGACCTCCAATTGGAATTTTTTCTCACGAACCGTAAGACGTAGAAAAGATCTGAGCACTTGAGAAGAACAAGTAGCAAATTTTATGTAAGAAATGTGCACCGGTTTGACTCTAGGACCGGAATTGACGCCAATATATCCGATTAAAGGATGTTTAAATGATGAACAAATATTACAAAAAATTATAGTTTTTTCCATTTTCCGGCCAAACGGTGCATTTTCTCATAGGGGTATGTATATCTTTTTTGAATCAGTACGTCAGGCTTAATCGAAATAAATTAAATTTGGAACGAAATACAAAGTTTTTATTTTCACGAAATTTGCAAGACATGTAGACCTCCAATTGGAATTTTTTCTCACGAACCGTAAGACGTAGAAAAGATCTAAGCACTTGAGAAGAACAAGTAGCAAATTTTATGTAGGAAAAGTGCACCGGTTTGACTCTAGGACCGAAATTGACGCCAATATGCCCGATTATTGAATTTTGAAAAAAATCCAAGGGTACCCCCTTTAAACATTTTTGGGCAAATTCCAATTTTAGGAAATTGTTTTTTTAATGTTAATATATACACTAGGTCTACCTTATTCCAAATATGTGTTTTTTTTCTATCCCCTACCCACAGTTTGGCAAAAATAATGGAAAAATCGAATTAAAAATTTTCAGTTTTTTCCATTTTCCGGCCAAACGGTGCATTTTCTCATAGGGGTATGTATATCTTTTTTGAATCAGTACGTCAGGCCTAATCGAAATAAATTAAATTTGGAACGAAATACAAAGTTTTTATTTTCACGAAATTTGCAAGACATGTAGACCTCCAATTGGAATTTTTTCTCACGAACCGTAAGACGTAGAAAAGATCTGAGCACTTGAGAAGAACAAGTAGCAAATTTTATGTAGGAAAAGTGCACCGGTTTGACTCTAGGACCGAAATTGACGCCAATATGCCCGATTATTGAATTTTGAAAAAAATCCAAGGGTACCCCCTTTAAACATTTTTTAGGAAATTGTTTTTTTAATGTTAATATATACACTAGGTCTACCTTATTCCAAATATGTGTTTTTTTTCTATCCCCTACCCACAGTTTGGCAAAAATAATGGAAAAATCGAATTAAAAATTTTCAGTTTTTTCCATTTTCCGGCCAAACGGTGCATTTTCTCATAGGGGTATGTATATCTTTTTTGAATCAGTACGTCAGGCTTAATCGAAATAAATTAAATTTGGAACGAAATACAAAGTTTTTATTTTCACGAAATTTGCAAGACATGTAGACCTCCAATTGGAATTTTTTCTCACCAACCATAAGACGTACAAAAGATCTGAGCACTTGAGAAGAACAAGTAGCAAATTTTATGTAGGAAAAGTGCACCGGTTTGACTCTAGGACCGAAATTGACGCCAATATGCCCGATTATTGAATTTTGAAAAAAATCCAAGGGTACCCCCTTTAAACATTTTTGGGCAAATTCCAATTTTAGGAAATTGTTTTTTTAATGTTAATATATACACTAGGTCTAACTTATTCCAAATATGTGTTTTTTTTCTATCCCCTACCCACAGTTTGGCAAAAATAATGGAAAAATCGAATTAAAAATTTTTAGTTTTTTCCATTTTCCGGCCAAACGGTGCATTTTCTCATAGGGGTATGTATATCTTTTTTGAATCAGTACGTCAGGCTTAATCGAAATAAATTAAATTTGGAACGAAATACAAAGTTTTTATTTTCACGAAATTTGCAAGACATGTAGACCTCCAATTGGAATTTTTTCTCACGAACCGTAAGATGTAGAAAAGATCTGAGCACTTGAGAAGAACAAGTAGCAAATTTTATGTAGGAAAAGTGCACCGGTTTGACTCTAGGACCGAAATTGACGCCAATATGCCCGATTATTGAATTTTGAAAAAAATCCAAGGGTACCCCCTTTAAACATTTTTGGGCAAATTCCAATTTTAGGAAATTGTTTTTTTAATGTTAATATATACACTAGGTCTAACTTATTCCAAATATGTGTTTTTTTTCTATCCCCTACCCACAGTTTGGCAAAAATAATGGAAAAATCGAATTAAAAATTTTCAGTTTTTTCCATTTTCCGGCCAAACGGTGCATTTTCTCATAGGGGTATGTATATCTTTTTTGAATCAGTACGTCAGGCTTAATCGAAATAAATTAAATTTGGAACGAAATACAACGTTTTTATTTTCACGAAATTAGCAAGACATGTAGACCTCCAATTGGAATTTTTTCTCACGAACCGTAAGACGTAGAAAAGATCTGAGCACTTGAGAAGAACAAGTAGCAAATTTTATGTAAGAAATGTGCACCGGTTTGACTCTAGGACCGGAATTGACGCCAATATATCCGATTAAAGGATGTTTAAATGATGAACAAATATTACAAAAAATTATAGTTTTTTCCATTTTCCGGCCAAACGGTGCATTTTCTCATAGGGGTATGTATATCTTTTTTGAATCAGTACGTCAGGCTTAATCGAAATAAATTAAATTTGGAACGAAATACAAAGTTTTTATTTTCACGAAATTTGCAAGACATGTAGACCTCCAATTGGAATTTTTTCTCACGAACCGTAAGACGTAGAAAAGATCTAAGCACTTGAGAAGAACAAGTAGCAAATTTTATGTAGGAAAAGTGCACCGGTTTGACTCTAGGACCGAAATTGACGCCAATATGCCCGATTATTGAATTTTGAAAAAAATCCAAGGGTACCCCCTTTAAACATTTTTGGGCAAATTCCAATTTTAGGAAATTGTTTTTTTAATGTTAATATATACACTAGGTCTACCTTATTCCAAATATGTGTTTTTTTTCTATCCCCTACCCACAGTTTGGCAAAAATAATGGAAAAATCGAATTAAAAATTTTCAGTTTTTTCCATTTTCCGGCCAAACGGTGCATTTTCTCATAGGGGTATGTATATCTTTTTTGAATCAGTACGTCAGGCTTAATCGAAATAAATTAAATTTGGAACGAAATACAAAGTTTTTATTTTCACGAAATTTATCGAATTAAAAATTTTCAGTTTTTTCCATTTTCCGGCCAAACGGTGCATTTTCTCATAGGGGTATGTATATCTTTTTTGAATCAGTACGTCAGGCTTAATCGAAATAAATTAAATTTGGAACGAAATACAAAGTTTTTATTTTCACGAAATTTGCAAGACATGTAGACCTCCAATTGGAATTTTTTCTCACGAACCATAAGACGTAGAAAAGATCTGAGCACTTGAGAAGAACAAGTAGCAAATTTTATGTAGGAAAAGTGCACCGGTTTGACTCTAGGACCGAAATTGACGCCAATATGCCCGATTATTGAATTTTGAAAAAAATCCAAGGGTACCCCCTTTAAACATTTTTGGGCAAATTCCAATTTTAGGAAATTGTTTTTTTAATGTTAATATATACACTAGGTCTACCATATTCCAAATATGTGTTTTTTTTCTATCCCCTACCCACAGTTTGGCAAAAATAATGGAAAAATCGAATTAAAAATTTTCAGTTTTTTCCATTTTCCGGCCAAACGGTGCATTTTCTCATAGGGGTATGTATATCTTTTTTGAATCAGTACGTCAGGCCTAATCGAAATAAATTAAATTTGGAACGAAATACAAAGTTTTTATTTTCACGAAATTTGCAAGACATGTAGACCTCCAATTGGAATTTTTTCTCACGAACCGTAAGACGTAGAAAAGATCTGAGCACTTGAGAAGAACAAGTAGCAAATTTTATGTAGGAAAAGTGCACCGGTTTGACTCTAGGACCGAAATTGACGCCAATATGCCCGATTATTGAATTTTGAAAAAAATCCAAGGGTACCCCCTTTAAACATTTTTTAGGAAATTGTTTTTTTAATGTTAATATATACACTAGGTCTACCTTATTCCAAATATGTGTTTTTTTTCTATCCCCTACCCACAGTTTGGCAAAAATAATGGAAAAATCGAATTAAAAATTTTCAGTTTTTTCCATTTTCCGGCCAAACGGTGCATTTTCTCATAGGGGTATGTATATCTTTTTTGAATCAGTACGTCAGGCTTAATCGAAATAAATTAAATTTGGAACGAAATACAAAGTTTTTATTTTCACGAAATTTGCAAGACATGTAGACCTCCAATTGGAATTTTTTCTCACCAACCATAAGACGTACAAAAGATCTGAGCACTTGAGAAGAACAAGTAGCAAATTTTATGTAGGAAAAGTGCACCGGTTTGACTCTAGGACCGAAATTGACGCCAATATGCCCGATTATTGAATTTTGAAAAAAATCCAAGGGTACCCCCTTTAAACATTTTTGGGCAAATTCCAATTTTAGGAAATTGTTTTTTTAATGTTAATATATACACTAGGTCTAACTTATTCCAAATATGTGTTTTTTTTCTATCCCCTACCCACAGTTTGGCAAAAATAATGGAAAAATCGAATTAAAAATTTTTAGTTTTTTCCATTTTCCGGCCAAACGGTGCATTTTCTCATAGGGGTATGTATATATTTTTTGAATCAGTACGTCAGGCTTAATCGAAATAAATTAAATTTGGAACGAAATACAAAGTTTTTATTTTCACGAAATTTGCAAGACATGTAGACCTCCAATTGGAATTTTTTCTCACGAACCGTAAGATGTAGAAAAGATCTGAGCACTTGAGAAGAACAAGTAGCAAATTTTATGTAGGAAAAGTGCACCGGTTTGACTCTAGGACCGAAATTGACGCCAATATGCCCGATTATTGAATTTTGAAAAAAATCCAAGGGTACCCCCTTTAAACATTTTTGGGCAAATTCCAATTTTAGGAAATTGTTTTTTTAATGTTAATATATACACTAGGTCTAACTTATTCCAAATATGTGTTTTTTTTCTATCCCCTACCCACAGTTTGGCAAAAATAATGGAAAAATCGAATTAAAAATTTTCAGTTTTTTCCATTTTCCGGCCAAACGGTGCATTTTCTCATAGGGGTATGTATATCTTTTTTGAATCAGTACGTCAGGCTTAATCGAAATAAATTAAATTTGGAACGAAATACAACGTTTTTATTTTCACGAAATTTGCAAGACATGTAGACCTCCAATTGGAATTTTTTCTCACGAACCGTAAGACGTAGAAAAGATCTGAGCACTTGAGAAGAACAAGTAGCAAATTTTATGTAAGAAATGTGCACCGGTTTGACTCTAGGACCGGAATTGACGCCAATATATCCGATTAAAGGATGTTTAAATGATGAACAAATATTACAAAAAATTATAGTTTTTTCCATTTTCCGGCCAAACGGTGCATTTTCTCATAGGGGTATGTATATCTTTTTTGAATCAGTACGTCAGGCTTAATCGAAATAAATTAAATTTGGAACGAAATACAAAGTTTTTATTTTCACGAAATTTGCAAGACATGTAGACCTCCAATTGGAATTTTTTCTCACGAACCGTAAGACGTAGAAAAGATCTGAGCACTTGAGAAGAACAAGTAGCAAATTTTATGTAGGAAAAGTGCACCGGTTTGACTCTAGGACCGAAATTGACGCCAATATGCCCGATTATTGAATTTTGAAAAAAATCCAAGGGTACCCCCTTTAAACATTTTTGGGCAAATTCCAATTTTAGGAAATTGTTTTTTTAATGTTAATATATACACTAGGTCTACCTTATTCCAAATATGTGTTTTTTTTCTATCCCCTACCCACAGTTTGGCAAAAATAATGGAAAAATCGAATTAAAAATTTTCAGTTTTTTCCATTTTCCGGCCAAACGGTGCATTTTCTCATAGGGGTATGTATATCTTTTTTGAATCAGTACGTCAGGCTTAATCGAAATAAATTAAATTTGGAACGAAATACAAAGTTTTTATTTTCACGAAATTTGCAAGACATGTAGACCTCCAATTGGAATTTTTTCTCACGAACCGTAAGACGTAGAAAAGATCTGAGCACTTGAGAAGAACAAGTAGCAAATTTTATGTAGGAAAAGTGCACCGGTTTGACTCTAGGACCGAAATTGACGCCAATATGCCCGATTATTGAATTTTGAAAAAAATCCAAGGGTACCCCCTTTAAACATTTTTGGGCAAATTCCAATTTTAGGAAATTGTTTTTTTAATGTTAATATATACACTAGGTCTAAATTATTCCAAATATGTGTTTTTTTTCTATCCCCTACCCACAGTTTGGCAAAAATAATGGAAAAATCGAATTAAAAATTTTCAGTTTTTTCCATTTTCCGGCCAAACGGTGCATTTTCTCATAGGGGTATGTATATCTTTTTTGAATCAGTACGTCAGGCTTAATCGAAATAAATTAAATTTGGAACGAAATACAAAGTTTTTATTTTCACGAAATTTGCAAGACATGTAGACCTCCAATTGGAATTTTTTCTCACGAACCGTAAGATGTAGAAAAGATCTGAGCACTTGAGAAGAACAAGTAGCAAATTTTATGTAGGAAAAGTGCACCGGTTTGACTCTAGGACCGAAATTGACGCCAATATGCCCGATTATTGAATTTTGAAAAAAATCCAAGGGTACCCCCTTTAAACATTTTTGGGCAAATTCCAATTTTAGGAAATTGTTTTTTTAATGTTAATATATACACTAGGTCTAACTTATTCCAAATATGTGTTTTTTTTCTATCCCCTACCCACAGTTTGGCAAAAATAATGGAAAAATCGAATTAAAAATTTTCAGTTTTTTTTCATTTTCCGGCCAAACGGTGCATTTTCTCATAGGGGTATGTATATCTTTTTTGAATCAGTACGTCAGGCTTAATCGAAATAAATTAAATTTGGAACGAAATACAAAGTTTTTATTTTCACGAAATTTGCAAGACATGTAGACCTCCAATTGGAATTTTTTCTCACGAACCGTAAGACGTAGAAAAGATCTGAGCACTTGAGAAGAACAAGTAGCAAATTTTATGTAGGAAAAGTGCACCGGTTTGACTCTAGGACCGAAATTGACGCCAATATGCCCGATTATTGAATTTTGAAAAAAATCCAAGGGTACCCCCTTTAAACATTTTTGGGCAAATTCCAATTTTAGGAAATTGTTTTTTTAATGTTAATATATACACTAGGTCTACCTTATTCCAAATATGTGTTTTTTTTCTATCCCCTACCCACAGTTTGGCAAAAATAATGGAAAAATCGAATTAAAAATTTTCAGTTTTTTCCATTTTCCGGCCAAACGGTGCATTTTCTCATAGGGGTATGTATATCTTTTTTGAATCAGTACGTCAGGCTTAATCGAAATAAATTAAATTTGGAACGAAATACAAAGTTTTTATTTTCACGAAATTTATCGAATTAAAAATTTTCAGTTTTTCCCATTTTCCGGCCAAACGGTGCATTTTCTCATAGGGGTATGTATATCTTTTTTGAATCAGTACGTCAGGCTTAATCGAAATAAATTAAATTTGGAACGAAATACAAAGTTTTTATTTTCACGAAATTTGCAAGACATGTAGACCTCCAATTGGAATTTTTTCTCACGAACCGTAAGACGTAGAAAAGATCTGAGCACTTGAGAAGAACAAGTAGCAAATTTTATGTAGGAAAAGTGCACCGGTTTGACTCTAGGACCGAAATTGACGCCAATATGCCCGATTATTGAATTTTGAAAAAAATCCAAGGGTACCCCCTTTAAACATTTTTGGGCAAATTCCAATTTTAGGAAATTGTTTTTTTAATGTTAATATATACACTAGGTCTACCTTATTCCAAATATGTGTTTTTTTTCTATCCCCTACCCACAGTTTGGCAAAAATAATGGAAAAATCGAATTAAAAATTTTCAGTTTTTTCCATTTTCCGGCCAAACGGTGCATTTTCTCATAGGGGTATGTATATCTTTTTTGAATCAGTACGTCAGGCCTAATCGAAATAAATTAAATTTGGAACGAAATACAAAGTTTTTATTTTCACGAAATTTGCAAGACATGTAGACCTCCAATTGGAATTTTTTCTCACGAACCGTAAGACGTAGAAAAGATCTGAGCACTTGAGAAGAACAAGTAGCAAATTTTATGTAGGAAAAGTGCACCGGTTTGACTCTAGGACCGAAATTGACGCCAATATGCCCGATTATTGAATTTTGAAAAAAATCCAAGGGTACCCCCTTTAAACATTTTTTAGGAAATTGTTTTTTTAATGTTAATATATACACTAGGTCTACCTTATTCCAAATATGTGTTTTTTTTCTATCCCCTACCCACAGTTTGGCAAAAATAATGGAAAAATCGAATTAAAAATTTTCAGTTTTTTCCATTTTCCGGCCAAACGGTGCATTTTCTCATAGGGGTATGTATATCTTTTTTGAATCAGTACGTCAGGCTTAATCGAAATAAATTAAATTTGGAACGAAATACAAAGTTTTTATTTTCACGAAATTTGCAAGACATGTAGACCTCCAATTGGAATTTTTTCTCACCAACCATAAGACGTACAAAAGATCTGAGCACTTGAGAAGAACAAGTAGCAAATTTTATGTAGGAAAAGTGCACCGGTTTGACTCTAGGACCGAAATTGACGCCAATATGCCCGATTATTGAATTTTGAAAAAAATCCAAGGGTACCCCCTTTAAACATTTTTGGGCAAATTCCAATTTTAGGAAATTGTTTTTTTAATGTTAATATATACACTAGGTCTAACTTATTCCAAATATGTGTTTTTTTTCTATCCCCTACCCACAGTTTGGCAAAAATAATGGAAAAATCGAATTAAAAATTTTTAGTTTTTTCCATTTTCCGGCCAAACGGTGCATTTTCTCATAGGGGTATGTATATCTTTTTTGAATCAGTACGTCAGGCTTAATCGAAATAAATTAAATTTGGAACGAAATACAAAGTTTTTATTTTCACGAAATTTGCAAGACATGTAGACCTCCAATTGGAATTTTTTCTCACGAACCGTAAGATGTAGAAAAGATCTGAGCACTTGAGAAGAACAAGTAGCAAATTTTATGTAGGAAAAGTGCACCGGTTTGACTCTAGGACCGAAATTGACGCCAATATGCCCGATTATTGAATTTTGAAAAAAATCCAAGGGTACCCCCTTTAAACATTTTTGGGCAAATTCCAATTTTAGGAAATTGTTTTTTTAATGTTAATATATACACTAGGTCTAACTTATTCCAAATATGTGTTTTTTTTCTATCCCCTACCCACAGTTTGGCAAAAATAATGGAAAAATCGAATTAAAAATTTTTAGTTTTTTCCATTTTCCGGCCAAACGGTGCATTTTCTCATAGGGGTATGTATATCTTTTTTGAATCAGTACGTCAGGCTTAATCGAAATAAATTAAATTTGGAACGAAATACAACGTTTTTATTTTCACGAAATTTGCAAGACATGTAGACCTCCAATTGGAATTTTTTCTCACGAACCGTAAGACGTAGAAAAGATCTGAGCACTTGAGAAGAACAAGTAGCAAATTTTATGTAAGAAATGTGCACCGGTTTGACTCTAGGACCGGAATTGACGCCAATATATCCGATTAAAGGATGTTTAAATGATGAACAAATATTACAAAAAATTATAGTTTTTTCCATTTTCCGGCCAAACGGTGCATTTTCTCATAGGGGTATGTATATCTTTTTTGAATCAGTACGTCAGGCTTAATCGAAATAAATTAAATTTGGAACGAAATACAAAGTTTTTATTTTCACGAAATTTGCAAGACATGTAGACCTCCAATTGGAATTTTTTCTCACGAACCGTAAGATGTAGAAAAGATCTGAGCACTTGAGAAGAACAAGTAGCAAATTTTATGTAGGAAAAGTGCACCGGTTTGACTCTAGGACCGAAATTGACGCCAATATGCCCGATTATTGAATTTTGAAAAAAATCCAAGGGTACCCTCTTTAAACATTTTTGGGCAAATTCCAATTTTAGGAAATTGTTTTTTTAATGTTAATATATACACTAGGTCTAACTTATTCCAAATATGTGTTTTTTTTCTATCCCCTACCCACAGTTTGGCAAAAATAATGGAAAAATCGAATTAAAAATTTTCAGTTTTTTTTCATTTTCCGGCCAAACGGTGCATTTTCTCATAGGGGTATGTATATCTTTTTTGAATCAGTACGTCAGGCTTAATCGAAATAAATTAAATTTGGAACGAAATACAAAGTTTTTATTTTCACGAAATTTGCAAGACATGTAGACCTCCAATTGGAATTTTTTCTCACGAACCGTAAGACGTAGAAAAGATCTGAGCACTTGAGAAGAACAAGTAGCAAATTTTATGTAGGAAAAGTGCACCGGGTTGACTCTAGGACCGAAATTGACGCCAATATGCCCGATTATTGAATTTTGAAAAAAATCCAAGGGTACCCCCTTTAAACATTTTTGGGCAAATTCCAATTTTAGGAAATTGTTTTTTTAATGTTAATATATACACTAGGTCTACCTTATTCCAAATATGTGTTTTTTTTCTATCCCCTACCCACAGTTTGGCAAAAATAATGGAAAAATCGAATTAAAAATTTTCAGTTTTTTCCATTTTCCGGCCAAACGGTGCATTTTCTCATAGGGGTATGTATATCTTTTTTGAATCAGTACGTCAGGCTTAATCGAAATAAATTAAATTTGGAACGAAATACAAAGTTTTTATTTTCACGAAATTTATCGAATTAAAAATTTTCAGTTTTTTCCATTTTCCGGCCAAACGGTGCATTTTCTCATAGGGGTATGTATATCTTTTTTGAATCAGTACGTCAGGCTTAATCGAAATAAATTAAATTTGGAACGAAATACAAAGTTTTTATTTTCACGAAATTTATCGAATTAAAAATTTTCAGTTTTTTCCATTTTCCGGCCAAACGGTGCATTTTCTCATAGGGGTATGTATATCTTTTTTGAATCAGTACGTCAGGCTTAATCGAAATAAATTAAATTTGGAACGAAATACAAAGTTTTTATTTTCACGAAATTTGCAAGACATGTAGACCTCCAATTGGAATTTTTTCTCACGAACCGTAAGACGTAGAAAAGATCTGAGCACTTGAGAAGAACAAGTAGCAAATTTTATGTAGGAAAAGTGCACCGGTTTGACTCTAGGACCGAAATTGACGCCAATATGCCCGATTATTGAATTTTGAAAAAAATCCAAGGGTACCCCCTTTAAACATTTTTGGGCAAATTCCAATTTTAGGAAATTGTTTTTTTAATGTTAATATATACACTAGGTCTACCTTATTCCAAATATGTGTTTTTTTTCTATCCCCTACCCACAGTTTGGCAAAAATAATGGAAAAATCGAATTAAAAATTTTCAGTTTTTTCCATTTTCCGGCCAAACGGTGCATTTTCTCATAGGGGTATGTATATCTTTTTTGAATCAGTACGTCAGGCCTAATCGAAATAAATTAAATTTGGAACGAAATACAAAGTTTTTATTTTCACGAAATTTGCAAGACATGTAGACCTCCAATTGGAATTTTTTCTCACGAACCGTAAGACGTAGAAAAGATCTGAGCACTTGAGAAGAACAAGTAGCAAATTTTATGTAGGAAAAGTGCACCGGTTTGACTCTAGGACCGAAATTGACGCCAATATGCCCGATTATTGAATTTTGAAAAAAATCCAAGGGTACCCCCTTTAAACATTTTTTAGGAAATTGTTTTTTTAATGTTAATATATACACTAGGTCTACCTTATTCCAAATATGTGTTTTTTTTCTATCCCCTACCCACAGTTTGGCAAAAATAATGGAAAAATCGAATTAAAAATTTTCAGTTTTTTCCATTTTCCGGCCAAACGGTGCATTTTCTCATAGGGGTATGTATATCTTTTTTGAATCAGTACGTCAGGCTTAATCGAAATAAATTAAATTTGGAACGAAATACAAAGTTTTTATTTTCACGAAATTTGCAAGACATGTAGACCTCCAATTGTATATCTTTTTTGAATCAGTACGTCAGGCTTAATCGAAATAAATTAAATTTGGAACGAAATACAAAGTTTTTATTTTCACGAAATTTGCAAGACATGTAGACCTCCAATTGGAATTTTTTCTCACGAACCGTAAGACGTAGAAAAGATCTGAGCACTTGAGAAGAACAAGTAGCAAATTTTATGTAGGAAAAGTGCACCGGTTTGACTCTAGGACCGAAATTGACGCCAATATGCCCGATTATTGAATTTTGAAAAAAATCCAAGGGTACCCCCTTTAAACATTTTTGGGCAAATTCCAATTTTAGGAAATTGTTTTTTTAATGTTAATATATACACTAGGTCTACCTTATTCCAAATATGTGTTTTTTTTCTATCCCCTACCCACAGTTTGGCAAAAATAATGGAAAAATCGAATTAAAAATTTTCAGTTTTTTCCATTTTCCGGCCAAACGGTGCATTTTCTCATAGGGGTATGTATATCTTTTTTGAATCAGTACGTCAGGCTTAATCGAAATAAATTAAATTTGGAACGAAATACAAAGTTTTTATTTTCACGAAATTTGCAAGACATGTAGACCTCCAATTGGAATTTTTTCTCACGAACCGTAAGACGTAGAAAAGATCTGAGCACTTGAGAAGAACAAGTAGCAAATTTTATGTAGGAAAAGTGCACCGGTTTGACTCTAGGACCGAAATTGACGCCAATATGCCCGATTATTGAATTTTGAAAAAAATCCAAGGGTACCCCCTTTAAACATTTTTGGGCAAATTCCAATTTTAGGAAATTGTTTTTTTAATGTTAATATATACACTAGGTCTAAATTATTCCAAATATGTGTTTTTTTTCTATCCCCTACCCACAGTTTGGCAAAAATAATGGAAAAATCGAATTAAAAATTTTCAGTTTTTTCCATTTTCCGGCCAAACGGTGCATTTTCTCATAGGGGTATGTATATTTTTTTGGATCAGTACGTCAGGCTTAATCGAAATAAATTAAATTTGGAACGAAATACAAAGTTTTTATTTTCACGAAATTTGCAAGACATGTAGACCTCCAATTGGAATTTTTTCTCACGAACCGTAAGATGTAGAAAAGATCTGAGCACTTGAGAAGAACAAGTAGCAAATTTTATGTAGGAAAAGTGCACCGGTTTGACTCTAGGACCGAAATTGACGCCAATATGCCCGATTATTGAATTTTGAAAAAAATCCAAGGGTACCCCCTTTAAACATTTTTGGGCAAATTCCAATTTTAGGAAATTGTTTTTTTAATGTTAATATATACACTAGGTCTACCTTATTCCAAATATGTGTTTTTTTTCTATCCCCTACCCACAGTTTGGCAAAAATAATGGAAAAATCGAATTAAAAATTTTCAGTTTTTTCCATTTTCCGGCCAAACGGTGCATTTTCTCATAGGGGTATGTATATCTTTTTTGAATCAGTACGTCAGGTTTAATCGAAATAAATTAAATTTGGAACGAAATACAAAGTTTTTATTTTCACGAAATTTGCAAGACATGTAGACCTCCAATTGGAATTTTTTCTCACGAACCGTAAGACGTAGAAAAAATCTGAGCACTTGAGAAGAACAAGTAGCAAATTTTATGTAAGAAATGTGCACCGGTTTGACTCTAGGACCGGAATTGACGCCAATATATCCGATTAAAGGATGTTTAAATGATGAACAAATATTACAAAAAATTATAGTTTTTTCCATTTTCCGGCCAAACGGTGCATTTTCTCATAGGGGTATGTATATCTTTTTTGAATCAGTACGTCAGGCTTAATCGAAATAAATTAAATTTGGAACGAAATACAAAGTTTTTATTTTCACGAAATTTGCAAGACATGTAGACCTCCAATTGGAATTTTTTCTCACGAACCGTAAGACGTAGAAAAGATCTGAGCACTTGAGAAGAACAAGTAGCAAATTTTATGTAGGAAAAGTGCACCGGTTTGACTCTAGGACCGAAATTGACGCCAATATGCCCGATTATTGAATTTTGAAAAAAATCCAAGGGTACCCCCTTTAAACATTTTTGGGCAAATTCCAATTTTAGGAAATTGTTTTTTTAATGTTAATATATACACTAGGTCTAACTTATTCCAAATATGTGTTTTTTTTCTATCCCCTACCCACAGTTTGGCAAAAATAATGGAAAAATCGAATTAAAAATTTTCAGTTTTTTCCATTTTCCGGCCAAACGGTGCATTTTCTCATAGGGGTATGTATATCTTTTTTGAATCAGTACGTCAGGTTTAATCGAAATAAATTAAATTTGGAACGAAATACAAAGTTTTTATTTTCACGAAATTTGCAAGACATGTAGACCTCCAATTGGAATTTTTTCTCACGAACCGTAAGACGTAGAAAAAATCTGAGCACTTGAGAAGAACAAGTAGCAAATTTTATGTAAGAAATGTGCACCAGTTTCACTCTAGGACCGGAATTGACGCCAATATATCCGATTAAAGGATGTTTAAATGATGAACAAATATTACAAAAAATTATAGTTTTTTCCATTTTCCGGCCAAACGGTGCATTTTCTCATAGGGGTATGTATATCTTTTTTGAATCAGTACGTCAGGCTTAATCGAAATAAATTAAATTTGGAACGAAATACAAAGTTTTTATTTTCACGAAATTTGCAAGACATGTAGACCTCCAATTGGAATTTTTTCTCACGAACCGTAAGACGTAGAAAAGATCTGAGCACTTGAGAAGAACAAGTAGCAAATTTTATGTAGGAAAAGTGCACCGGTTTGACTCTAGGACCGAAATTGACGCCAATATGCCCGATTATTGAATTTTGAAAAAAATCCAAGGGTACCCCCTTTAAACATTTTTGGGCAAATTCCAATTTTAGGAAATTGTTTTTTTAATGTTAATATATACACTAGGTCTAACTTATTCCAAATATGTGTTTTTTTTCTATCCCCTACCCACAGTTTGGCAAAAATAATGGAAAAATCGAATTAAAAATTTTCAGTTTTTTCCATTTTCCGGCCAAACGGTGCATTTTCTCATAGGGGTATGTATATCTTTTTTGAATCAGTACGTCAGGCTTAATCGAAATAAATTAAATTTGGAACGAAATACAAAGTTTTTATTTTCACGAAATTTGCAAGACATGTAGACCTCCAATTGGAATTTTTTCTCACGAACCGTAAGACGTAGAAAAGATCTGAGCACTTGAGAAGAACAAGTAGCAAATTTTATGTAGGAAAAGTGCACCGGTTTGACTCTAGGACCGAAATTGACGCCAATATGCCCGATTATTGAATTTTGAAAAAAATCCAAGGGTACCCCCTTTAAACATTTTTGGGCAAATTCCAATTTTAGGAAATTGTTTTTTTAATGTTAATATATACACTAGGTCTAACTTATTCCAAATATGTGTTTTTTTTCTATCCCCTACCCACAGTTTGGCAAAAATAATGGAAAAATCGAATTAAAAATTTTCAGTTTTTTCCATTTTCCGGCCAAACGGTGCATTTTCTCATAGGGGTATGTATATCTTTTTTGAATCAGTACGTCAGGTTTAATCGAAATAAATTAAATTTGGAACGAAATACAAAGTTTTTATTTTCACGAAATTTGCAAGACATGTAGACCTCCAATTGGAATTTTTTCTCACGAACCGTAAGACGTAGAAAAAATCTGAGCACTTGAGAAGAACAAGTAGCAAATTTTATGTAAGAAATGTCCACCGGTTTGACTCTAGGACCGGAATTGACGCCAATATATCCGATTAAAGGATGTTTAAATGATGAACAAATATTACAAAAAATTATAGTTTTTTCCATTTTCCGGCCAAACAGTGCATTTTCTCATAGGGGTGTGTATATCTTTTTTGAATCAGTACGTCAGGCTTAATCGAAATAAATTAAATTTGGAACGAAATACAAAGTTTTTATTTTCACGAAATTTGCAAGACATGTAGACCTCCAATTGGAATTTTTTCTCACGAACCGTAAGACGTAGAAAAGATCTGAGCACTTGAGAAGAACAAGTAGCAAATTTTATGTAGGAAAAGTGCACCGGTTTGACTCTAGGACCGAAATTGACGCCAATATGCCCGATTATTGAATTTTGAAAAAAATCCAAGGGTACCCCCTTTAAACATTTTTGGGCAAATTCCAATTTTAGGAAATTGTTTTTTTAATGTTAATATATACACTAGGTCTAACTTATTCCAAATATGTGTTTTTTTTCTATCCCCTACCCACAGTTTGGCAAAAATAATGGAAAAATCGAATTAAAAATTTTCAGTTTTTTCCATTTTTCGGCCAAACGGTGCATTTTCTCATAGGGGTATGTATATCTTTTTTGAATCAGTACGTCAGGTTTAATCGAAATAAATTAAATTTGGAACGAAATACAAAGTTTTTATTTTCACGAAATTTGCAAGACATGTAGACCTACAATTGGAATTTTTTCTCACGAACCGTAAGACGTAGAAAAAATCTGAGCACTTGAGAAGAACAAGTAGCAAATTTTATGTAAGAAATGTGCACCGGTTTGACTCTAGGACCGGAATTGACGCCAATATATCCGATTAAAGGATGTTTAAATGATGAACAAATATTACAAAAAATTATAGTTTTTTCCATTTTCCGGCCAAACGGTGCATTTTCTCATAGGGGTATGTATATCTTTTTTGAATCAGTACGTCAGGCTTAATCGAAATAAATTAAATTTGGAACGAAATACAAAGTTTTTATTTTCACGAAATTTGCAAGACATGTAGACCTCCAATTGGAATTTTTTCTCACGAACCGTAAGACGTAGAAAAGATCTGAGCACTTGAGAAGAACAAGTAGCAAATTTTATGTAGGAAAAGTGCACCGGTTTGACTCTAGGACCGAAATTGACGCCAATATGCCCGATTATTGAATTTTGAAAAAAATCCAAGGGTACCCCCTTTAAACATTTTTGGGCAAATTCCAATTTTAGGAAATTGTTTTTTTAATGTTAATATATACACTAGGTCTAACTTATTCCAAATATGTGTTTTTTTTCTATCCCCTACCCACAGTTTGGCAAAAATAATGGAAAAATCGAATTAAAAATTTTCAGTTTTTTCCATTTTCCGGCCAAACGGTGCATTTTCTCATAGGGGTATGTATATCTTTTTTGAATCAGTACGTCAGGCTTAATCGAAATAAATTAAATTTGGAACGAAATACAAAGTTTTTATTTTCACGAAATTTGCAAGACATGTAGACCTCCAATTGGAATTTTTTCTCACGAACCGTAAGATGTAGAAAAGATCTGAGCACTTGAGAAGAACAAGTAGCAAATTTTATGTAGGAAAAGTGCACCGGTTTGACTCTAGGACCGAAATTGACGCCAATATGCCCGATTATTGAATTTTGAAAAAAATCCAAGGGTACCCCCTTTAAACATTTTTGGGCAAATTCCAATTTTAGGAAATTGTTTTTTTAATGTTAATATATACACTAGGTCTAACTTATTCCAAATATGTGTTTTTTTTCTATCCCCTACCCACAGTTTGGCAAAAATAATGGAAAAATCGAATTAAAAATTTTCAGTTTTTTCCATTTTCCGGCCAAACGGTGCATTTTCTCATAGGGGTATGTATATCTGTTTTGAATCAGTACGTCAGGCTTAATCGAAATAAATTAAATTTGGAACGAAATACAACGTTTTTATTTTCACGAAATTTGCAAGACTTGTAGACCTCCAATTGGAATTTTTTCTCACGAACCGTAAGACGTAGAAAAGATCTGAGCACTTGAGAAGAACAAGTAGCAAATTTTATGTAAGAAATGTGCACCGGTTTGACTCTAGGACCGGAATTGACGCCAATATATCCGATTAAAGGATGTTTAAATGATGAACAAATATTACAAAAAATTATAGTTTTTTCCATTTTCCGGCCAAACGGTGCATTTTCTCATAGGGGTATGTATATCTTTTTTGAATCAGTACGTCAGGCTTAATCGAAATAAATTAAATTTGGAACGAAATACAAAGTTTTTATTTTCACGAAATTTGCAAGACATGTAGACCTCCAATTGGAATTTTTTCTCACGAACCGTAAGATGTAGAAAAGATCTGAGCACTTAAGAAGAACAAGTAGCAAATTTTATGTAGGAAAAGTGCACCGGTTTGACTCTAGGACCGAAATTGACGCCAATATGCCCGATTATTGAATTTTGAAAAAAATCCAAGGGTACCCCCTTTAAACATTTTTGGGCAAATTCCAATTTTAGGAAATTGTTTTTTTAATGTTAATATATACACTAGGTCTAACTTATTCCAAATATGTGTTTTTTTTCTATCCCCTACCCACAGTTTGGCAAAAATAATGGAAAAATCGAATTAAAAATTTTCAGTTTTTTTTCATTTTCCGGCCAAACGGTGCATTTTCTCATAGGGGTATGTATATCTTTTTTGAATCAGTACGTCAGGCTTAATCGAAATAAATTAAATTTGGAACGAAATACAAAGTTTTTATTTTCACGAAATTTGCAAGACATGTAGACCTCCAATTGGAATTTTTTCTCACGAACCGTAAGACGTAGAAAAGATCTGAGCACTTGAGAAGAACAAGTAGCAAATTTTATGTAGGAAAAGTGCACCGGTTTGACTCTAGGACCGAAATTGACGCCAATATGCCCGATTATTGAATTTTGAAAAAAATCCAAGGGTACCCCCTTTAAACATTTTTGGGCAAATTCCAATTTTAGGAAATTGTTTTTTTAATGTTAATATATACACTAGGTCTACCTTATTCCAAATATGTGTTTTTTTTCTATCCCCTACCCACAGTTTGGCAAAAATAATGGAAAAATCGAATTAAAAATTTTCAGTTTTTTCCATTTTCCGGCCAAACGGTGCATTTTCTCATAGGGGTATGTATATCTTTTTTGAATCAGTACGTCAGGCTTAATCGAAATAAATTAAATTTGGAACGAAATACAAAGTTTTTATTTTCACGAAATTTATCGAATTAAAAATTTTCAGTTTTTTCCATTTTCCGGCCAAACGGTGCATTTTCTCATAGGGGTATGTATATCTTTTTTGAATCAGTACGTCAGGCTTAATCGAAATAAATTAAATTTGGAACGAAATACAAAGTTTTTATTTTCACGAAATTTGCAAGACATGTAGACCTCCAATTGGAATTTTTTCTCACGAACCGTAAGACGTAGAAAAGATCTGAGCACTTGAGAAGAACAAGTAGCAAATTTTATGTAGGAAAAGTGCACCGGTTTGACTCTAGGACCGAAATTGACGCCAATATGCCCGATTATTGAATTTTGAAAAAAATCCAAGGGTACCCCCTTTAAACATTTTTGGGCAAATTCCAATTTTAGGAAATTGTTTTTTTAATGTTAATATATACACTAGGTCTAACTTATTCCAAATATGTGTTTTTTTTCTATCCCCTACCCACAGTTTGGCAAAAATAATGGAAAAATCGAATTAAAAATTTTCAGTTTTTTCCATTTTCCGGCCAAACGGTGCATTTTCTCATAGGGGTATGTATATCTTTTTTGAATCAGTACGTCAGGCTTAATCGAAATAAATTAAATTTGGAACGAAATACAAAGTTTTTATTTTCACGAAATTTGCAAGACATGTAGACCTCCAATTGGAATTTTTTCTCACGAACCGTAAGATGTAGAAAAGATCTGAGCACTTGAGAAGAACAAGTAGCAAATTTTATGTAGGAAAAGTGCACCGGTTTGACTCTAGGACCGAAATTGACGCCAATATGCCCGATTATTGAATTTTGAAAAAAATCCAAGGGTACCCCCTTTAAACATTTTTGGGCAAATTCCAATTTTAGGAAATTGTTTTTTTAATGTTAATATATACACTAGGTCTAACTTATTCCAAATATGTGTTTTTTTTCTATCCCCTACCCACAGTTTGGCAAAAATAATGGAAAGTCGAATTAAAAATTTTCAGTTTTTTCCATTTTCCGGCCAAACGGTGCATTTTCTCATAGGGGTATGTATATCTGTTTTGAATCAGTACGTCAGGCTTAATCGAAATAAATTAAATTTGGAACGAAATACAACGTTTTATTTTCACGAAATTTGCAAGACTTGTAGACCTCCAATTGGAATTTTTTCTCACGAACCGTAAGACGTAGAAAAGATCTGAGTACTTGAGAAGAACAAGTAGCAAATTTTATGTAAGAAATGTGCACCGGTTTGACTCTAGGACCGGAATTGACGCCAATATATCCGATTAAAGGATGTTTAAATGATGAACAAATATTACAAAAAATTATAGTTTTTTCCATTTTCCGGCCAAACGGTGCATTTTCTCATAGAGGTATGTATATCTTTTTTGAATCAGTACGTCAGGCTTAATCGAAGTAAATTAAATTTGGAACGAAATACAAAGTTTTTATTTTCACGAAATTTGCAAGACATGTAGACCTCCAATTGGAATTTTTTCTCACGAACCGTAAGATGTAGAAAAGATCTGAGCACTTAAGAAGAACAAGTAGCAAATTTTATGTAGGAAAAGTGCACCGGTTTGACTCTAGGACCGAAATTGACGCCAATATGCCCGATTATTGAATTTTGAAAAAAATCCAAGGGTACCCCCTTTAAACATTTTTGGGCAAATTCCAATTTTAGGAAATTGTTTTTTTAATGTTAATATATACACTAGGTCTAACTTATTCCAAATATGTGTTTTTTTTCTATCCCCTACCCACAGTTTGGCAAAAATAATGGAAAAATCGAATTAAAAATTTTCAGTTTTTTTTCATTTTCCGGCCAAACGGTGCATTTTCTCATAGGGGTATGTATATCTTTTTTGAATCAGTACGTCAGGCTTAATCGAAATAAATTAAATTTGGAACGAAATACAAAGTTTTTATTTTCACGAAATTTGCAAGACATGTAGACCTCCAATTGGAATTTTTTCTCACGAACCGTAAGACGTAGAAAAGATCTGAGCACTTGAGAAGAACAAGTAGCAAATTTTATGTAGGAAAAGTGCACCGGTTTGACTCTAGGACCGAAATTGACGCCAATATGCCCGATTATTGAATTTTGAAAAAAATCCAAGGGTACCCCCTTTAAACATTTTTGGGCAAATTCCAATTTTAGGAAATTGTTTTTTAATGTTAATATATACACTAGGTCTACCTTATTCCAAATATGTGTTTTTTTTCTATCCCCTACCCACAGTTTGGCAAAAATAATGGAAAAATCGAATTAAAAATTTTCAGTTTTTTCCATTTTCCGGCCAAACGGTGCATTTTCTCATAGGGGTATGTATATCTTTTTTGAATCAGTACGTCAGGCTTAATCGAAATAAATTAAATTTGGAACGAAATACAAAGTTTTTATTTTCACGAAATTTATCGAATTAAAAATTTTCAGTTTTTTCCATTTTCCGGCCAAACGGTGCATTTTCTCATAGGGGTATGTATATCTTTTTTGAATCAGTACGTCAGGCTTAATCGAAATAAATTAAATTTGGAACGAAATACAAAGTTTTTATTTTCACGAAATTTATCGAATTAAAAATTTTCAGTTTTTTCCATTTTCCGGCCAAACGGTGCATTTTCTCATAGGGGTATGTATATCTGTTTTGAATCAGTACGTCAGGCTTAATCGAAATAAATTAAATTTGGAACGAAATACAACGTTTTTATTTTCACGAAATTTGCAAGACTTGTAGACCTCCAATTGGAATTTTTTCTCACGAACCGTAAGACGTAGAAAAGATCTGAGCACTTGAGAAGAACAAGTAGCAAATTTTATGTAAGAAATGTGCACCGGTTTGACTCTAGGACCGGAATTGACGCCAATATATCCGATTAAAGGATGTTTAAATGATGAACAAATATTACAAAAAATTATAGTTTTTTCCATTTTCCGGCCAAACGGTGCATTTTCTCATAGGGGTATGTATATCTTTTTTGAATCAGTACGTCAGGCTTAATCGAAATAAATTAAATTTGGAACGAAATACAAAGTTTTTATTTTCACGAAATTTGCAAGACATGTAGACCTCCAATTGGAATTTTTTCTCACGAACCGTAAGATGTAGAAAAGATCTGAGCACTTAAGAAGAACAAGTAGCAAATTTTATGTAGGAAAAGTGCACCGGTTTGACTCTAGGACCGAAATTGACGCCAATATGCCCGATTATTGAATTTTGAAAAAAATCCAAGGGTACCCCCTTTAAACATTTTTGGGCAAATTCCAATTTTAGGAAATTGTTTTTTTAATGTTAATATATACACTAGGTCTAACTTATTCCAAATATGTGTTTTTTTTCTATCCCCTACCCACAGTTTGGCAAAAATAATGGAAAAATCGAATTAAAAATTTTCAGTTTTTTTTCATTTTCCGGCCAAACGGTGCATTTTCTCATAGGGGTATGTATATCTTTTTTGAATCAGTACGTCAGGCTTAATCGAAATAAATTAAATTTGGAACGAAATACAAAGTTTTTATTTTCACGAAATTTGCAAGACATGTAGACCTCCAATTGGAATTTTTTCTCACGAACCGTAAGACGTAGAAAAGATCTGAGCACTTGAGAAGAACAAGTAGCAAATTTTATGTAGGAAAAGTGCACCGGTTTGACTCTAGGACCGAAATTGACGCCAATATGCCCGATTATTGAATTTTGAAAAAAATCCAAGGGTACCCCCTTTAAACATTTTTGGGCAAATTCCAATTTTAGGAAATTGTTTTTTTAATGTTAATATATACACTAGGTCTACCTTATTCCAAATATGTGTTTTTTTTCTATCCCCTACCCACAGTTTGGCAAAAATAATGTAAAAATCGAATTAAAAATTTTCAGTTTTTTCCATTTTCCGGCCAAACGGTGCATTTTCTCATAGGGGTATGTATATCTTTTTTGAATCAGTACGTCAGGCTTAATCGAAATAAATTAAATTTGGAACGAAATACAAAGTTTTTATTTTCACGAAATTTATCGAATTAAAAATTTTCAGTTTTTTCCATTTTCCGGCCAAACGGTGCATTTTCTCATAGGGGTATGTATATCTTTTTTGAATCAGTACGTCAGGCTTAATCGAAATAAATTAAATTTGGAACGAAATACAAAGTTTTTATTTTCACGAAATTTATCGAATTAAAAATTTTCAGTTTTTTCCATTTTCCGGCCAAACGGTGCATTTTCTCATAGGGGTATGTATATCTTTTTTGAATCAGTACGTCAGGCTTAATCGAAATAAATTAAATTTGGAACGAAATACAAAGTTTTTATTTTCACGAAATTTGCAAGACATGTAGACCTCCAATTGGAATTTTTTCTCACGAACCGTAAGACGTAGAAAAGATCTGAGCACTTGAGAAGAACAAGTAGCAAATTTTATGTAGGAAAAGTGCACCGGTTTGACTCTAGGACCGAAATTGACGCCAATATGCCCGATTATTGAATTTTGAAAAAAATCCAAGGGTACCCCCTTTAAACATTTTTGGGCAAATTCCAATTTTAGGAAATTGTTTTTTTAATGTTAATATATACACTAGGTCTACCTTATTCCAAATATGTGTTTTTTTTCTATCCCCTACCCACAGTTTGGCAAAAATAATGGAAAAATCGAATTAAAAATTTTCAGTTTTTTCCATTTTCCGGCCAAACGGTGCATTTTCTCATAGGGGTATGTATATCTTTTTTGAATCAGTACGTCAGGCCTAATCGAAATAAATTAAATTTGGAACGAAATACAAAGTTTTTATTTTCACGAAATTTGCAAGACATGTAGACCTCCAATTGGAATTTTTTCTCACGAACCGTAAGACGTAGAAAAGATCTGAGCACTTGAGAAGAACAAGTAGCAAATTTTATGTAGGAAAAGTGCACCGGTTTGACTCTAGGACCGAAATTGACGCCAATATGCCCGATTATTGAATTTTGAAAAAAATCCAAGGGTACCCCCTTTAAACATTTTTTAGGAAATTGTTTTTTTAATGTTAATATATACACTAGGTCTACCTTATTCCAAATATGTGTTTTTTTTCTATCCCCTACCCACAGTTTGGCAAAAATAATGGAAAAATCGAATTAAAAATTTTCAGTTTTTTCCATTTTCCGGCCAAACGGTGCATTTTCTCATGGGGGTATGTATATCTTTTTTGAATCAGTACGTCAGGCTTAATCGAAATAAATTAAATTTGGAACGAAATACAAAGTTTTTATTTTCACGAAATTTGCAAGACATGTAGACCTCCAATTGGAATTTTTTCTCACCAACCATAAGACGTACAAAAGATCTGAGCACTTGAGAAGAACAAGTAGCAAATTTTATGTAGGAAAAGTGCACCGGTTTGACTCTAGGACCGAAATTGACGCCAATATGCCCGATTATTGAATTTTGAAAAAAATCCAAGGGTACCCCCTTTAAACATTTTTGGGCAAATTCCAATTTTAGGAAATTGTTTTTTTAATGTTAATATATACACTAGGTCTAACTTATTCCAAATATGTGTTTTTTTTCTATCCCCTACCCACAGTTTGGCAAAAATAATGGAAAAATCGAATTAAAAATTTTCAGTTTTTTCCATTTTTCGGCCAAACGGTGCATTTTCTCATAGGGGTATGTATATCTTTTTTGAATCAGTACGTCAGGTTTAATCGAAATAAATTAAATTTGGAACGAAATACAAAGTTTTTATTTTCACGAAATTTGCAAGACATGTAGACCTACAATTGGAATTTTTTCTCACGAACCGTAAGACGTAGAAAAAATCTGAGCACTTGAGAAGAACAAGTAGCAAATTTTATGTAAGAAATGTGCACCGGTTTGACTCTAGGACCGGAATTGACGCCAATATATCCGATTAAAGGATGTTTAAATGATGAACAAATATTACAAAAAATTATAGTTTTTTCCATTTTCCGGCCAAACGGTGCATTTTCTCATAGGGGTATGTATATCTTTTTTGAATCAGTACGTCAGGCTTAATCGAAATAAATTAAATTTGGAACGAAATACAAAGTTTTTATTTTCACGAAATTTGCAAGACATGTAGACCTCCAATTGGAATTTTTTCTCACGAACCGTAAGACGTAGAAAAGATCTGAGCACTTGAGAAGAACAAGTAGCAAATTTTATGTAGGAAAAGTGCACCGGTTTGACTCTAGGACCGAAATTGACGCCAATATGCCCGATTATTGAATTTTGAAAAAAATCCAAGGGTACCCCCTTTAAACATTTTTGGGCAAATTCCAATTTTAGGAAATTGTTTTTTTAATGTTAATATATACACTAGGTCTAACTTATTCCAAATATGTGTTTTTTTTCTATCCCCTACCCACAGTTTGGCAAAAATAATGGAAAAATCGAATTAAAAATTTTCAGTTTTTTCCATTTTCCGGCCAAACGGTGCATTTTCTCATCGGGGTATGTATATCTTTTTTGAATCAGTACGTCAGGCTTAATCGAAATAAATTAAATTTGGAACGAAATACAAAGTTTTTATTTTCACGAAATTTGCAAGACATGTAGACCTCCAATTGGAATTTTTTCTCACGAACCGTAAGATGTAGAAAAGATCTGAGCACTTGAGAAGAACAAGTAGCAAATTTTATGTAGGAAAAGTGCACCGGTTTGACTCTAGGACCGAAATTGACGCCAATATGCCCGATTATTGAATTTTGAAAAAAATCCAAGGGTACCCCCTTTAAACATTTTTGGGCAAATTCCAATTTTAGGAAATTGTTTTTTTAATGTTAATATATACACTAGGTCTAACTTATTCCAAATATGTGTTTTTTTTCTATCCCCTACCCACAGTTTGGCAAAAATAATGGAAAAATCGAATTAAAAATTTTCAGTTTTTTCCATTTTCCGGCCAAACGGTGCATTTTCTCATAGGGGTATGTATATCTGTTTTGAATCAGTACGTCAGGCTTAATCGAAATAAATTAAATTTGGAACGAAATACAACGTTTTTATTTTCACGAAATTTGCAAGACTTGTAGACCTCCAATTGGAATTTTTTCTCACGAACCGTAAGACGTAGAAAAGATCTGAGCACTTGAGAAGAACAAGTAGCAAATTTTATGTAAGAAATGTGCACCGGTTTGACTCTAGGACCGGAATTGACGCCAATATATCCGATTAAAGGATGTTTAAATGATGAACAAATATTACAAAAAATTATAGTTTTTTCCATTTTCCGGCCAAACGGTGCATTTTCTCATAGGGGTATGTATATCTTTTTTGAATCAGTACGTCAGGCTTAATCGAAATAAATTAAATTTGGAACGAAATACAAAGTTTTTATTTTCACGAAATTTGCAAGACATGTAGACCTCCAATTGGAATTTTTTCTCACGAACCGTAAGATGTAGAAAAGATCTGAGCACTTAAGAAGAACAAGTAGCAAATTTTATGTAGGAAAAGTGCACCGGTTTGACTCTAGGACCGAAATTGACGCCAATATGCCCGATTATTGAATTTTGAAAAAAATCCAAGGGTACCCCCTTTAAACATTTTTGGGCAAATTCCAATTTTAGGAAATTGTTTTTTTAATGTTAATATATACACTAGGTCTAACTTATTCCAAATATGTGTTTTTTTTCTATCCCCTACCCACAGTTTGGCAAAAATAATGGAAAAATCGAATTAAAAATTTTCAGTTTTTTTTCATTTTCCGGCCAAACGGTGCATTTTCTCATAGGGGTATGTATATCTTTTTTGAATCAGTACGTCAGGCTTAATCGAAATAAATTAAATTTGGAACGAAATACAAAGTTTTTATTTTCACGAAATTTGCAAGACATGTAGACCTCCAATTGGAATTTTTTCTCACGAACCGTAAGACGTAGAAAAGATCTGAGCACTTGAGAAGAACAAGTAGCAAATTTTATGTAGGAAAAGTGCACCGGTTTGACTCTAGGACCGAAATTGACGCCAATATGCCCGATTATTGAATTTTGAAAAAAATCCAAGGGTACCCCCTTTAAACATTTTTGGGCAAATTCCAATTTTAGGAAATTGTTTTTTTAATGTTAATATATACACTAGGTCTACCTTATTCCAAATATGTGTTTTTTTTCTATCCCCTACCCACAGTTTGGCAAAAATAATGGAAAAATCGAATTAAAAATTTTCAGTTTTTTCCATTTTCCGGCCAAACGGTGCATTTTCTCATAGGGGTATGTATATCTTTTTTGAATCAGTACGTCAGTCTTAATCGAAATAAATTAAATTTGGAACGAAATACAAAGTTTTTATTTTCACGAAATTTATCGAATTAAAAATTTTCAGTTTTTTCCATTTTTCGGCCAAACGGTGCATTTTCTCATAGGGGTATGTATATCTTTTTTGAATCAGTACGTCAGGCTTAATCGAAATAAATTAAATTTGGAACGAAATACAAAGTTTTTATTTTCACGAAATTTATCGAATTAAAAATTTTCAGTTTTTTCCATTTTCCGGCCAAACGGTGCATTTTCTCATAGGGGTATGTATATCTTTTTTGAATCAGTACGTCAGGCTTAATCGAAATAAATTAAATTTGGAACGAAATACAAAGTTTTTATTTTCACGAAATTTGCAAGACATGTAGACCTCCAATTGGAATTTTTTCTCACGAACCGTAAGACGTAGAAAAGATCTGAGCACTTGAGAAGAACAAGTAGCAAATTTTATGTAGGAAAAGTGCACCGGTTTGACTCTAGGACCGAAATTGACGCCAATATGCCCGATTATTGAATTTTGAAAAAAATCCAAGGGTACCCCCTTTAAACATTTTTGGGCAAATTCCAATTTTAGGAAATTGTTTTTTTAATGTTAATATATACACTAGGTCTACCTTATTCCAAATATGTGTTTTTTTTCTATCCCCTACCCACAGTTTGGCAAAAATAATGGAAAAATCGAATTAAAAATTTTCAGTTTTTTCCATTTTCCGGCCAAACGGTGCATTTTCTCATAGGGGTATGTATATCTTTTTTGAATCAGTACGTCAGGCCTAATCGAAATAAATTAAATTTGGAACGAAATACAAAGTTTTTATTTTCACGAAATTTGCAAGACATGTAGACCTCCAATTGGAATTTTTTCTCACGAACCGTAAGACGTAGAAAAGATCTGAGCACTTGAGAAGAACAAGTAGCAAATTTTATGTAGGAAAAGTGCACCGGTTTGACTCTAGGACCGAAATTGACGCCAATATGCCCGATTATTGAATTTTGAAAAAAATCCAAGGGTACCCCCTTTAAACATTTTTTAGGAAATTGTTTTTTTAATGTTAATATATACACTAGGTCTACCTTATTCCAAATATGTGTTTTTTTTCTATCCCCTACCCACAGTTTGGCAAAAATAATGGAAAAATCGAA
The DNA here is from genome assembly GCF_040954645.1 of Diabrotica undecimpunctata. Classification (NCBI taxonomy): domain Eukaryota; kingdom Metazoa; phylum Arthropoda; class Insecta; order Coleoptera; family Chrysomelidae; genus Diabrotica; species Diabrotica undecimpunctata. The sequence goes on along the minus strand of NW_027311960.1, from coordinate 154,975 downwards.
TTAAAAATTTTCAGTTTTTTCCATTTTCCGGCCAAACGGTGCATTTTCTCATGGGGGTATGTATATCTTTTTTGAATCAGTACGTCAGGCTTAATCGAAATAAATTAAATTTGGAACGAAATACAAAGTTTTTATTTTCACGAAATTTGCAAGACATGTAGTGTAGACCTCCAATTGGAATTTTTTCTCACGAACCGTAAGATGTAGAAAAGATCTGAGCACTTGAGAAGAACAAGTAGCAAATTTTATGTAGGAAAAGTGCACCGGTTTGACTCTAGGACCGAAATTGACGCCAATATGCCCGATTATTGAATTTTGAAAAAAATCCAAGGGTACCCCCTTTAAACATTTTTGGGCAAATTCCAATTTTAGGAAATTGTTTTTTTAATGTTAATATATACACTAGGTCTAACTTATTCCAAATATGTGTTTTTTTTCTATCCCCTACCCACAGTTTGGCAAAAATAATGGAAAAATCGAATTAAAAATTTTTAGTTTTTTCCATTTTCCGGCCAAACGGTGCATTTTCTCATAGGGGTATGTATATCTTTTTTGAATCAGTACGTCAGGCTTAATCGAAATAAATTAAATTTGGAACGAAATACAAAGTTTTTATTTTCACGAAATTTGCAAGACATGTAGACCTCCAATTGGAATTTTTTCTCACGAACCGTAAGATGTAGAAAAGATCTGAGCACTTGAGAAGAACAAGTAGCAAATTTTATGTAGGAAAAGTGCACCGGTTTGACTCTAGGACCGAAATTGACGCCAATATGCCCGATTATTGAATTTTGAAAAAAATCCAAGGGTACCCCCTTTAAACAATTTTGGGCAAATTCCAATTTTAGGAAATTGTTTTTTTAATGTTAATATATACACTAGGTCTAACTTATTCCAAATATGTGTTTTTTTTCTATCCCCTACCCACAGTTTGGCAAAAATAATGGAAAAATCGAATTAAAAATTTTCAGTTTTTTCCATTTTCCGGCCAAACGGTGCATTTTCTCATAGGGGTATGTATATCTTTTTTGAATCAGTACGTCAGGCTTAATCGAAATAAATTAAATTTGGAACGAAATACAACGTTTTTATTTTCACGAAATTTGCAAGACATGTAGACCTCCAATTGGAATTTTTTCTCACGAACCGTAAGACGTAGAAAAGATCTGAGCACTTGAGAAGAACAAGTAGCAAATTTTATGTAAGAAATGTGCACCGGTTTGACTCTAGGACCGGAATTGACGCCAATATATCCGATTAAAGGATGTTTAAATGATGAACAAATATTACAAAAAATTATAGTTTTTTCCATTTTCCGGCCAAACGGTGCATTTTCTCATAGGGGTATGTATATCTTTTTTGAATCAGTACGTCAGGCTTAATCGAAATAAATTAAATTTGGAACGAAATACAAAGTTTTTATTTTCACGAAATTTGCAAGACATGTAGACCTCCAATTGGAATTTTTTCTCACGAACCGTAAGACGTAGAAAAGATCTGAGCACTTGAGAAGAACAAGTAGCAAATTTTATGTAGGAAAAGTGCACCGGTTTGACTCTAGGACCGAAATTGACGCCAATATGCCCGATTATTGAATTTTGAAAAAAATCCAAGGGTACCCCCTTTAAACATTTTTGGGCAAATTCCAATTTTAGGAAATTGTTTTTTTAATGTTAATATATACACTAGGTCTACCTTATTCCAAATATGTGTTTTTTTTCTATCCCCTACCCACAGTTTGGCAAAAATAATGGAAAAATCGAATTAAAAATTTTCAGTTTTTTCCATTTTCCGGCCAAACGGTGCATTTTCTCATAGGGGTATGTATATCTTTTTTGAATCAGTACGTCAGGTTTAATCGAAATAAATTAAATTTGGAACGAAATACAAAGTTTTTATTTTCACGAAATTTGCAAGACATGTAGACCTCCAATTGGAATTTTTTCTCACGAACCGTAAGACGTAGAAAAAATCTGAGCACTTGAGAAGAACAAGTAGCAAATTTTATGTAAGAAATGTGCACCGGTTTGACTCTAGGACCGGAATTGACGCCAATATATCCGATTAAAGGATGTTTAAATGATGAACAAATATTACAAAAAATTATAGTTTTTTCCATTTTCCGGCCAAACGGTGCATTTTCTCATAGGGGTATGTATATCTTTTTTGAATCAGTACGTCAGGCTTAATCGAAATAAATTAAATTTGGAACGAAATACAAAGTTTTTATTTTCACGAAATTTGCAAGACATGTAGACCTCCAATTGGAATTTTTTCTCACGAACCGTAAGACGTAGAAAAGATCTGAGCACTTGAGAAGAACAAGTAGCAAATTTTATGTAGGAAAAGTGCACCGGTTTGACTCTAGGACCGAAATTGACGCCAATATGCCCGATTATTGAATTTTGAAAAAAATCCAAGGGTACCCCCTTTAAACATTTTTGGGCAAATTCCAATTTTAGGAAATTGTTTTTTTAATGTTAATATATACACTAGGTCTAACTTATTCCAAATATGTGTTTTTTTTCTATCCCCTACCCACAGTTTGGCAAAAATAATGGAAAAATCGAATTAAAAATTTTCAGTTTTTTCCATTTTCCGGCCAAACGGTGCATTTTCTCATAGGGGTATGTATATCTTTTTTGAATCAGTACGTCAGGTTTAATCGAAATAAATTAAATTTGGAACGAAATACAAAGTTTTTATTTTCACGAAATTTGCAAGACATGTAGACCTCCAATTGGAATTTTTTCTCACGAACCGTAAGACGTAGAAAAAATCTGAGCACTTGAGAAGAACAAGTAGCAAATTTTATGTAAGAAATGTGCACCGGTTTGACTCTAGGACCGGAATTGACGCCAATATATCCGATTAAAGGATGTTTAAATGATGAACAAATATTACAAAAAATTATAGTTTTTTCCATTTTCCGGCCAAACGGTGCATTTTCTCATAGGGGTATGTATATCTTTTTTGAATCAGTACGTCAGGCTTAATCGAAATAAATTAAATTTGGAACGAAATACAAAGTTTTTATTTTCACGAAATTTGCAAGACATGTAGACCTCCAATTGGAATTTTTTCTCACGAACCGTAAGACGTAGAAAAGATCTGAGCACTTGAGAAGAACAAGTAGCAAATTTTATGTAGGAAAAGTGCACCGGTTTGACTCTAGGACCGAAATTGACGCCAATATGCCCGATTATTGAATTTTGAAAAAAATCCAAGGGTACCCCCTTTAAACATTTTTGGGCAAATTCCAATTTTAGGAAATTGTTTTTTTAATCTTAATATATACACTAGGTCTACCTTATTCCAAATATGTGTTTTTTTTCTATCCCCTACCCACAGTTTGGCAAAAATAATGGAAAAATCGAATTAAAAATTTTCAGTTTTTTCCATTTTCCGGCCAAACGGTGCATTTTCTCATAGGGGTATGTATATCTTTTTTGAATCAGTACGTCAGGCTTAATCGAAATAAATTAAATTTGGAACGAAATACAAAGTTTTTATTTTCACGAAATTTGCAAGACATGTAGACCTCCAATTGGAATTTTTTCTCACGAACCGTAAGACGTAGAAAAGATCTGAGCACTTGAGAAGAACAAGTAGCAAATTTTATGTAGGAAAAGTGCACCGGTTTGACTCTAGGACCGAAATTGACGCCAATATGCCCGATTATTGAATTTTGAAAAAAATCCAAGGGTACCCCCTTTAAACATTTTTGGGCAAATTCCAATTTTAGGAAATTGTTTTTTTAATGTTAATATATACACTAGGTCTAAATTATTCCAAATATGTGTTTTTTTTCTATCCCCTACCCACAGTTTGGCAAAAATAATGGAAAAATCGAATTAAAAATTTTCAGTTTTTTCCATTTTCCGGCCAAACGGTGCATTTTCTCATAGGGGTATGTATATTTTTTTGGATCAGTACGTCAGGCTTAATCGAAATAAATTAAATTTGGAACGAAATACAAAGTTTTTATTTTCACGAAATTTGCAAGACATGTAGACCTCCAATTGGAATTTTTTCTCACGAACCGTAAGATGTAGAAAAGATCTGAGCACTTGAGAAGAACAAGTAGCAAATTTTATGTAGGAAAAGTGCACCGGTTTGACTCTAGGACCGAAATTGACGCCAATATGCCCGATTATTGAATTTTGAAAAAAATCCAAGGGTACCCCCTTTAAACATTTTTGGGCAAATTCCAATTTTAGGAAATTGTTTTTTTAATGTTAATATATACACTAGGTCTAACTTATTCCAAATATGTGTTTTTTTTCTATCCCCTACCCACAGTTTGGCAAAAATAATGGAAAAATCGAATTAAAAATTTTCAGTTTTTTTTCATTTTCCGGCCAAACGGTGCATTTTCTCATAGGGGTATGTATATCTTTTTTGAATTAGTACGTCAGGCTTAATCGAAATAAATTAAATTTGGAACGAAATACAAAGTTTTTATTTTCACGAAATTTGCAAGACATGTAGACCTCCAATTGGAATTTTTTCTCACGAACCGTAAGACGTAGAAAAGATCTGAGCACTTGAGAAGAACAAGTAGCAAATTTTATGTAGGAAAAGTGCACCGGTTTGACTCTAGGACCGAAATTGACGCCAATATGCCCGATTATTGAATTTTGAAAAAAATCCAAGGGTACCCCCTTTAAACATTTTTGGGCAAATTCCAATTTTAGGAAATTGTTTTTTTAATGTTAATATATACACTAGGTCTACCTTATTCCAAATATGTGTTTTTTTTCTATCCCCTACCCACAGTTTGGCAAAAATAATGGAAAAATCGAATTAAAAATTTTCAGTTTTTTCCATTTTCCGGCCAAACGGTGCATTTTCTCATAGGGGTATGTATATCTTTTTTGAATCAGTACGTCAGGTTTAATCGAAATAAATTAAATTTGGAACGAAATACAAAGTTTTTATTTTCACGAAATTTGCAAGACATGTAGACCTCCAATTGGAATTTTTTCTCACGAACCGTAAGACGTAGAAAAAATCTGAGCACTTGAGAAGAACAAGTAGCAAATTTTATGTAAGAAATGTGCACCGGTTTGACTCTAGGACCGGAATTGACGCCAATATATCCGATTAAAGGATGTTTAAATGATGAACAAATATTACAAAAAATTATAGTTTTTTCCATTTTCCGGCCAAACGGTGCATTTTCTCATAGGGGTATGTATATCTTTTTTGAATCAGTACGTCAGGCTTAATCGAAATAAATTAAATTTGGAACGAAATACAAAGTTTTTATTTTCACGAAATTTGCAAGACATGTAGACCTCCAATTGGAATTTTTTCTCACGAACCGTAAGACGTAGAAAAGATCTGAGCACTTGAGAAGAACAAGTAGCAAATTTTATGTAGGAAAAGTGCACCGGTTTGACTCTAGGACCGAAATTGACGCCAATATGCCCGATTATTGAATTTTGAAAAAAATCCAAGGGTACCCCCTTTAAACATTTTTGGGCAAATTCCAATTTTAGGAAATTGTTTTTTTAATGTTAATATATACACTAGGTCTAACTTATTCCAAATATGTGTTTTTTTTCTATCCCCTACCCACAGTTTGGCAAAAATAATGGAAAAATCGAATTAAAAATTTTCAGTTTTTTCCATTTTCCGGCCAAACGGTGCATTTTCTCATAGGGGTATGTATATCTTTTTTGAATCAGTACGTCAGGTTTAATCGAAATAAATTAAATTTGGAACGAAATACAAAGTTTTTATTTTCACGAAATTTGCAAGACATGTAGACCTCCAATTGGAATTTTTTCTCACGAACCGTAAGACGTAGAAAAAATCTGAGCACTTGAGAAGAACAAGTAGCAAATTTTATGTAAGAAATGTGCACCGGTTTCACTCTAGGACCGGAATTGACGCCAATATATCCGATTAAAGGATGTTTAAATGATGAACAAATATTACAAAAAATTATAGTTTTTTCCATTTTCCGGCCAAACGGTGCATTTTCTCATAGGGGTATGTATATCTTTTTTGAATCAGTACGTCAGGCTTAATCGAAATAAATTAAATTTGGAACGAAATACAAAGTTTTTATTTTCACGAAATTTGCAAGACATGTAGACCTCCAATTGGAATTTTTTCTCACGAACCGTAAGACGTAGAAAAGATCTGAGCACTTGAGAAGAACAAGTAGCAAATTTTATGTAGGAAAAGTGCACCGGTTTGACTCTAGGACCGAAATTGACGCCAATATGCCCGATTATTGAATTTTGAAAAAAATCCAAGGGTACCCCCTTTAAACATTTTTGGGCAAATTCCAATTTTAGGAAATTGTTTTTTTAATGTTAATATATACACTAGGTCTAACTTATTCCAAATATGTGTTTTTTTTCTATCCCCTACCCACAGTTTGGCAAAAATAATGGAAAAATCGAATTAAAAATTTTCAGTTTTTTCCATTTTTCGGCCAAACGGTGCATTTTCTCATAGGGGTATGTATATCTTTTTTGAATCAGTACGTCAGGTTTAATCGAAATAAATTAAATTTGGAACGAAATACAAAGTTTTTATTTTCACGAAATTTGCAAGACATGTAGACCTACAATTGGAATTTTTTCTCACGAACCGTAAGACGTAGAAAAAATCTGAGCACTTGAGAAGAACAAGTAGCAAATTTTATGTAAGAAATGTGCACCGGTTTGACTCTAGGACCGGAATTGACGCCAATATATCCGATTAAAGGATGTTTAAATGATGAACAAATATTACAAAAAATTATAGTTTTTTCCATTTTCCGGCCAAACGGTGCATTTTCTCATAGGGGTATGTATATCTTTTTTGAATCAGTACGTCAGGCTTAATCGAAATAAATTAAATTTGGAACGAAATACAAAGTTTTTATTTTCACGAAATTTGCAAGACATGTAGACCTCCAATTGGAATTTTTTCTCACGAACCGTAAGACGTAGAAAAGATCTGAGCACTTGAGAAGAACAAGTAGCAAATTTTATGTAGGAAAAGTGCACCGGTTTGACTCTAGGACCGAAATTGACGCCAATATGCCCGATTATTGAATTTTGAAAAAAATCCAAGGGTACCCCCTTTAAACATTTTTGGGCAAATTCCAATTTTAGGAAATTGTTTTTTTAATGTTAATATATACACTAGGTCTAACTTATTCCAAATATGTGTTTTTTTTCTATCCCCTACCCACAGTTTGGCAAAAATAATGGAAAAATCGAATTAAAAATTTTCAGTTTTTTCCATTTTCCGGCCAAACGGTGCATTTTCTCATAGGGGTATGTATATCTTTTTTGAATCAGTACGTCAGGCTTAATCGAAATAAATTAAATTTGGAACGAAATACAAAGTTTTTATTTTCACGAAATTTGCAAGACATGTAGACCTCCAATTGGAATTTTTTCTCACGAACCGTAAGACGTAGAAAAGATCTGAGCACTTGAGAAGAACAAGTAGCAAATTTTATGTAGGAAAAGTGCACCGGTTTGACTCTAGGACCGAAATTGACGCCAATATGCCCGATTATTGAATTTTGAAAAAAATCCAAGGGTACCCCCTTTAAACATTTTTGGGCAAATTCCAATTTTAGGAAATTGTTTTTTTAATGTTAATATATACACTAGGTCTAACTTATTCCAAATATGTGTTTTTTTTCTATCCCCTACCCACAGTTTGGCAAAAATAATGGAAAAATCGAATTAAAAATTTTCAGTTTTTTCCATTTTCCGGCCAAACGGTGCATTTTCTCATAGGGGTATGTATATCTTTTTTGAATCAGTACGTCAGGTTTAATCGAAATAAATTAAATTTGGAACGAAATACAAAGTTTTTATTTTCACGAAATTTGCAAGACATGTAGACCTCCAATTGGAATTTTTTCTCACGAACCGTAAGACGTAGAAAAAATCTGAGCACTTGAGAAGAACAAGTAGCAAATTTTATGTAAGAAATGTGCACCGGTTTCACTCTAGGACCGGAATTGACGCCAATATATCCGATTAAAGGATGTTTAAATGATGAACAAATATTACAAAAAATTATAGTTTTTTCCATTTTCCGGCCAAACGGTGCATTTTCTCATAGGGGTATGTATATCTTTTTTGAATCAGTACGTCAGGCTTAATCGAAATAAATTAAATTTGGAACGAAATACAAAGTTTTTATTTTCACGAAATTTGCAAGACATGTAGACCTCCAATTGGAATTTTTTCTCACGAACCGTAAGACGTAGAAAAGATCTGAGCACTTGAGAAGAACAAGTAGCAAATTTTATGTAGGAAAAGTGCACCGGTTTGACTCTAGGACCGAAATTGACGCCAATATGCCCGATTATTGAATTTTGAAAAAAATCCAAGGGTACCCCCTTTAAACATTTTTGGGCAAATTCCAATTTTAGGAAATTGTTTTTTTAATGTTAATATATACACTAGGTCTAACTTATTCCAAATATGTGTTTTTTTTCTATCCCCTACCCACAGTTTGGCAAAAATAATGGAAAAATCGAATTAAAAATTTTCAGTTTTTTCCATTTTCCGGCCAAACGGTGCATTTTCTCATAGGGGTATGTATATCTTTTTTGAATCAGTACGTCAGGCTTAATCGAAATAAATTAAATTTGGAACGAAATACAAAGTTTTTATTTTCACGAAATTTGCAAGACATGTAGACCTCCAATTGGAATTTTTTCTCACGAACCGTAAGACGTAGAAAAGATCTGAGCACTTGAGAAGAACAAGTAGCAAATTTTATGTAGGAAAAGTGCACCGGTTTGACTCTAGGACCGAAATTGACGCCAATATGCCCGATTATTGAATTTTGAAAAAAATCCAAGGGTACCCCCTTTAAACATTTTTGGGCAAATTCCAATTTTAGGAAATTGTTTTTTTAATGTTAATATATACACTAGGTCTAACTTATTCCAAATATGTGTTTTTTTTCTATCCCCTACCCACAGTTTGGCAAAAATAATGGAAAAATCGAATTAAAAATTTTCAGTTTTTTCCATTTTCCGGCCAAACGGTGCATTTTCTCATAGGGGTATGTATATCTTTTTTGAATCAGTACGTCAGGTTTAATCGAAATAAATTAAATTTGGAACGAAATACAAAGTTTTTATTTTCACGAAATTTGCAAGACATGTAGACCTCCAATTGGAATTTTTTCTCACGAACCGTAAGACGTAGAAAAAATCTGAGCACTTGAGAAGAACAAGTAGCAAATTTTATGTAAGAAATGTGCACCGGTTTGACTCTAGGACCGGAATTGACGCCAATATATCCGATTAAAGGATGTTTAAATGATGAACAAATATTACAAAAAATTATAGTTTTTTCCATTTTCCGGCCAAACAGTGCATTTTCTCATAGGGGTGTGTATATCTTTTTTGAATCAGTACGTCAGTCTTAATCGAAATAAATTAAATTTGGAACGAAATACAAAGTTTTTATTTTCACGAAATTTGCAAGACATGTAGACCTCCAATTGGAATTTTTTCTCACGAACCGTAAGACGTAGAAAAGATCTGAGCACTTGAGAAGAACAAGTAGCAAATTTTATGTAGGAAAAGTGCACCGGTTTGACTCTAGGACCGAAATTGACGCCAATATGCCCGATTATTGAATTTTGAAAAAAATCCAAGGGTACCCCCTTTAAACATTTTTGGGCAAATTCCAATTTTAGGAAATTGTTTTTTTAATGTTAATATATACACTAGGTCTAACTTATTCCAAATATGTGTTTTTTTTCTATCCCCTACCCACAGTTTGGCAAAAATAATGGAAAAATCGAATTAAAAATTTTCAGTTTTTTCCATTTTTCGGCCAAACGGTGCATTTTCTCATAGGGGTATGTATATCTTTTTTGAATCAGTACGTCAGGTTTAATCGAAATAAATTAAATTTGGAACGAAATACAAAGTTTTTATTTTCACGAAATTTGCAAGACATGTAGACCTACAATTGGAATTTTTTCTCACGAACCGTAAGACGTAGAAAAAATCTGAGCACTTGAGAAGAACAAGTAGCAAATTTTATGTAAGAAATGTGCACCGGTTTGACTCTAGGACCGGAATTGACGCCAATATATCCGATTAAAGGATGTTTAAATGATGAACAAATATTACAAAAAATTATAGTTTTTTCCATTTTCCGGCCAAACGGTGCATTTTCTCATAGGGGTATGTATATCTTTTTTGAATCAGTACGTCAGGCTTAATCGAAATAAATTAAATTTGGAACGAAATACAAAGTTTTTATTTTCACGAAATTTGCAAGACATGTAGACCTCCAATTGGAATTTTTTCTCACGAACCGTAAGACGTAGAAAAGATCTGAGCACTTGAGAAGAACAAGTAGCAAATTTTATGTAGGAAAAGTGCACCGGTTTGACTCTAGGACCGAAATTGACACCAATATGCCCGATTATTGAATTTTGAAAAAAATCCAAGGGTACCCCCTTTAAACATTTTTGGGCAAATTCCAATTTTAGGAAATTGTTTTTTTAATGTTAATATATACACTAGGTATAACTTATTCCAAATATGTGTTTTTTTTCTATCCCCTACCCACAGTTTGGCAAAAATAATGGAAAAATCGAATTAAAAATTTTCAGTTTTTTCCGTTTTCCGGCCAAACGGTGCATTTTCTCATAGGGGTATGTATATCTTTTTTGAATCAGTACGTCAGGCTTAATCGAAATAAATTAAACTTGCAACGAAATACAAAGTTTTTATTTTCACGAAATTTGCAAGACATGTAGACCTCCAATTGGAATTTTTTCTCACGAACCGTAAGACGTAGAAAAAATCTGAGAACTTGAGAAGAATAAGTAGCAAATTTTATGTAGGAAAAGTGCACCGGTTTGACTCTAGGACCGAAATTGACACCAATATGCCCGATTATTGAATTTTGAAAAAAATCCAAGGGTACCCCCTTTAAACATTTTTGGGCAAATTCCAATTTTAGGAAATTGTTTTTTTAATGTTAATATATACACTAGGTATAACTTATTCCAAATATGTGTTTTTTTTCTATTCCCTACCCACAGTTTGGCAAAAATAATGGAAAAATCGAATTAAAAATTTTCAGTTTTTTCCGTTTTCCGGCCAAACGGTGCATTTTCTCATAGGGGTATGTATATCTTTTTTGAATCAGTACGTCAGGCTTAATCGAAATAAATTAAACTTGGAACGAAATACAAAGTTTTTATTTTCACGAAATTTGCAAGACATGTAGACCTCCAATTGGAAATTTTTCTCACGAACCGTAAGACGTAGAAAAAATCTGAGAACTTGAGAAGAACAAGTAGCAAATTTTATGTAAGAAATGTGCACCGGTTTGACTCTAGGACCGGAATTGACGCCATTATATCCGATTAAAGGATGTTTAAATGATGAACAAATATTACAAAAAATTATAGTTTTTTCCATTTTCCGGCCAAACGGTGCATTTTCTCATAGGGGTATGTATATCTTTTTTGAATCAGTACGTCAGGCTTAATCGAAATAAATTAAACTTGGAACGAAATACAAAGTTTTTATTTTCACGAAATTTGCAAGACATGTAGACCTCCAATTGGAATTTTTTCTCACGAACCGTAAGACGTAGAAAAAATCTGAGAACTTGAGAAGAATAAGTAGCAAATTTTATGTAGGAAAAGTGCACCGGTTTGACTCTAGGACCGAAATTGACACCAATATGCCCGATTATTGAATTTTGAAAAAAATCCAAGGGTACCCCCTTTAAACATTTTTGGGCAAATTCCAATTTTAGGAAATTGTTTTTTTAATGTTAATATATACACTAGGTATAACTTATTCCAAATATGTGTTTTTTTTCTATCCCCTACCCACAGTTTGGCAAAAATAATGGAAAAATCGAATTAAAAATTTTCAGTTTTTTCCGTTTTCCGGCCAAACGGTGCATTTTCTCATAGGGGTATGTATATCTTTTTTGAATCAGTACGTCAGGCTTAATCGAAATAAATTAAACTTGCAACGAAATACAAAGTTTTTATTTTCACGAAATTTGCAAGACATGTAGACCTCCAATTGGAATTTTTTCTCACGAACCGTAAGACGTAGAAAAAATCTGAGAACTTGAGAAGAATAAGTAGCAAATTTTATGTAGGAAAAGTGCACCGGTTTGACTCTAGGACCGAAATTGACACCAATATGCCCGATTATTGAATTTTGAAAAAAATCCAAGGGTACCCCCTTTAAACATTTTTGGGCAAATTCCAATTTTAGGAAATTGTTTTTTTAATGTTAATATATACACTAGGTATAACTTATTCCAAATATGTGTTTTTTTTCTATTCCCTACCCACAGTTTGGCAAAAATAATGGAAAAATCGAATTAAAAATTTTCAGTTTTTTCCGTTTTCCGGCCAAACGGTGCATTTTCTCATAGGGGTATGTATATCTTTTTTGAATCAGTACGTCAGGCTTAATCGAAATAAATTAAACTTGGAACGAAATACAAAGTTTTTATTTTCACGAAATTTGCAAGACATGTAGACCTCCAATTGGAAATTTTTCTCACGAACCGTAAGACGTAGAAAAAATCTGAGAACTTGAGAAGAACAAGTAGCAAATTTTATGTAAGAAATGTGCACCGGTTTGACTCTAGGACCGGAATTGACGCCATTATATCCGATTAAAGGATGTTTAAATGATGAACAAATATTACAAAAAATTATAGTTTTTTCCATTTTCCGGCCAAACGGTGCATTTTCTCATAGGGGTATGTATATCTTTTTTGAATCGGTACGTCAGGCTTAATCGAAATAAATTAAACTTGCAACGAAATACAAAGTTTTTATTTTCACGAAATTTGCAAGACATGTAGACCTCCAATTGGAATTTTTTCTCACGAACCGTAAGACGTAGAAAAAATCTGAGAACTTGAGAAGAATAAGTAGCAAATTTTATGTAGGAAAAGTGCACCGGTTTGACTCTAGGACCGAAATTGACACCAATATGCCCGATTATTGAATTTTGAAAAAAATCCAAGGGTACCCCCTTTAAACATTTTTGGGCAAATTCCAATTTTAGGAAATTGTTTTTTTAATGTTAATATATACACTAGGTATAACTTATTCCAAATATGTGTTTTTTTTCTATTCCCTACCCACAGTTTGGCAAAAATAATGGAAAAATCGAATTAAAAATTTTCAGTTTTTTCCGTTTTCCGGCCAAACGGTGCATTTTCTCATAGGGGTATGTATATCTTTTTTGAATCAGTACGTCAGGCTTAATCGAAATAAATTAAATTTGTAACGAAATACAAAGTTTTTATTTTCACGAAATTTGCAAGACATGTAGACCTCCAATTGGAATTTTTTCTCACGAACCGTAAGACGTAGAAAAAATCTGAGAACTTGAGAAGAACAAGTAGTAAATTTTATGTAAGAAATGTGCACCGGTTTGACTCTAGGACCGGAATTGACGCCAATATATCCGATTAAAGGATGTTTAAATGATGAACAAATATTACAAAAAATTATAGTTTTTTCCATTTTGCGGCCAAACGGTGCATTTTCTCATAGGGGTATGTATATCTTTTTTGAATCAGTACGTCAGGCTTAATCGAAATAAATTAAACTTGCAACGAAATACAAAGTTTTTATTTTCACGAAATTTGCAAGACATGTAGACCTCCAATTGGAAATTTTTCTCACGAACCGTAAGACGTAGAAAAAATCTGAGAACTTGAGAAGAACAAGTAGCAAATTTTATGTAAGAAATGTGCACCGGTTTGACTCTAGGACCGGAATTGACGCCAATATATCCGATTAAAGGATGTTTAAATGATGAACAAATATTACAAAAAATTATAGTTTTTTCCATTTTCCGGCCAAACGGTGCATTTTCTCATAGGGGTATGTATATCTTTTTTGAATCAGTACGTCAGGCTTAATCGAAATAAATTAAACTTGCAACGAAATACAAAGTTTTTATTTTCACGAAATTTGCAAGACATGTAGACCTCCAATTGGAATTTTTTCTCACGAACCGTAAGACGTAGAAAAAATCTGAGAACTTGAGAAGAATAAGTAGCAAATTTTATGTAGGAAAAGTGCACCGGTTTGACTCTAGGACCGAAATTGACACCAATATGCCCGATTATTGAATTTTGAAAAAAATCCAAGGGTACCCCCTTTAAACATTTTTGGGCAAATTCCAATTTTAGGAAATTGTTTTTTTAATGTTAATATATACACTAGGTATAACTTATTCCAAATATGTGTTTTTTTTCTATCCCCTACCCACAGTTTGGCAAAAATAATGGAAAAATCGAATTAAAAATTTTCAGTTTTTTCCGTTTTCCGGCCAAACGGTGCATTTTCTCATAGGGGTATGTATATCTTTTTTGAATCAGTACGTCAGGCTTAATCGAAATAAATTAAATTTGTAACGAAATACAAAGTTTTTATTTTCACGAAATTTGCAAGACATGTAGACCTCCAATTGGAATTTTTTCTCACGAACCGTAAGACGTAGAAAAAATCTGAGAACTTGAGAAGAACAAGTAGCAAATTTTATGTAGGAAATGTGCACCGGTTTGACTCTAGGACCGAAATTGACACCAATATGCCCGATTATTGAATTTTGAAAAAATCCAAGGGTACCCCCTTTAAACATTTTTGGGCAAATTCCAATTTTCGGAAATTGTTTTTTTAATGTTGATATATACACTAGGTCTAACTTATTCCAAATATGTGTTTTTTTTCTATCTCCTACCCACAGTTTGGCAAAAATAATGGAAAAATCGAATTAAAAATTTTCAGTTTTTTCCATTTTCCGGCCAAACGGTGCATTTTCTCATAGGGGTATGTATATCTTTTTTAAATCAGTACATCAGGCTTAATCGAAATAAATTAAATTTGGAACGAAATACAAAGTTTTTATTTTCACGAAATTTGCAAGACATGTAGACCTCCAATTGGAAATTTTTCTCACGAACCGTAAGACGTAGAAAAAATCTGAGAACTTGAGAAGAACAAGTAGCAAATTTTATGTAAGAAATGTGCACCGGTTTGACTCTAGGACCGGAATTGACGCCAATATATCCGATTAAAGGATGTTTAAATGATGAACAAATATTACAAAAAATTATAGTTTTTTCCATTTTCCGGCCAAACGGTGCATTTTCTCATAGGGGTATGTATATCTTTTTTAAATCAGTACGTCAGGCTTAATCGAAATAAATTAAACTTGGAACGAAATACAAAGTTTTTATTTTCACGAAATTTGCAAGACATGTAGACCTCCAATTGGAATTTTTTCTCACGAACCGTAAGACGTAGAAAAAATCTGAGAACTTGAGAAGAATAAGTAGCAAATTTTATGTAGGAAAAGTGCACCGGTTTGACACTAGGACCGAAATTGACACCAATATGCCCGATTATTGAATTTTGAAAAAAATCCAAGGGTACCCCCTTTAAACATTTTTGGGCAAATTCCAATTTTAGGAAATTGTTTTTTTAATGTTAATATATACACTAGGTATAACTTATTCCAAATATGTGTTTTTTTTTCTATCCCCTACCCACAGTTTGGCAAAAATAATGGAAAAATCGAATTAAAAGTTTTCAGTTTTTTCCGTTTTCCGGCCAAACGGTGCATTTTCTCATAGGGGTATGTATATCTTTTTTGAATCAGTACGTCAGGCTTAATCGAAATAAAATAAATTTGGAACGAAATACACAGTTTTTATTTTCACGAAATTTGCAAGACATGTAGACCTACAATTGGAATTTTTTCTCACGAACCGTAAGACGTAGAAAAAATCTGAGAACTTGAGAAGAACAAGTAGCAAATTTTATGTAAGAAATGTGCACCGGTTTGACTCTAGGACCGGAATTGACGCCAATATATCCGATTAAAGGATGTTTAAATGATGAACAAATATTACAAAAAATTATAGTTTTTTCCGTTTTCCGGCCAAACGGTGCATTTTCTCATAGGTGTATGTATATCTTTTTTGAATCAGTACGTCAGGCTTAATCGAAATAAATTAAATTAGGAACGAAATACAAAGTTTTTATTTTCACGAAATTTGCAAGACATGTAGACCTACAATTGGAATTTTTTCTCACGAACCGTAAGACGTAGAAAAAATCTGGGAACTTGAGAAGAACAAGTAGCAAATTTTATGTAAGAAATGTGCACCGGTGTGACTCTAGGACCGGAATTGACGCCAATATATCCGATTAAAGGATGTTTAAATGATGAACAAATATTACAAAAAATTATAGTTTTTTCCATTTTGCGGCTAAACGGTGCATTTTCTCATAGGGGTATGTATATCTTTTTTGAATCAGTACGTCAGGCTTAATCGAAATAAATTAAATTTGGAACGAAATACAAAGTTTTTATTTTCACGAAATTTGCAAGACATGTAGACCTCCAATTGGAATTTTTTCTCACGAACCGTAAGACGTAGAAAAAATCTGAGAACTTGAGAAGAACAAGTAGCAAATTTTATGTAGGAAATGTGCACCGGTTTGACTCTAGGACCGAAATTGACACCAATATGCCCGATTATTGAATTTTGAAAAAAATCCAAGGGTACCCCCTTTAAACATTTTTGGGCAAATTCCAATTTTAGGAAATTGTTTTTTTAATGTTGATATATACACTAGGTCTAACTTATTCCAAATATGTGTTTTTTTTCTATCCCCTACCCACAGTTTGGCAAAAATAATGGAAAAATCGAATTAAAAATTTTCAGTTTTTTCCATTTTCCGGCCAAACGGTGCATTTTCTCATAGGGGTATGTATATCTTTTTTGAATCAGTACGTCAGGCTTAATCGAAATAAAATAAATTTGGAACGAAATACACAGTTTTTATTTTCACGAAATTTGCAAGACATGTAGACCTACAATTGGAATTTTTTCTCACGAACCGTAAGACGTAGAAAAAATCTGAGAACTTGAGAAGAACAAGTAGCAAATTTTATGTAAGAAATGTGCACCGGTTTGACTCTAGGACCGGAATTGACGCCAATATATCCGATTAAAGGATGTTTAAATGATGAACAAATATTACAAAAAATTATAGTTTTTTCCATTTTCCGGCCAAACGGTGCATTTTCTCATAGGGGTATGTATATCTTTTTTGAATCAGTACGTCAGGCTTAATCGAAATAAATTAAACTTGGAACGAAATACAAAGTTTTTATTTTCACGAAATTTGCAAGACATGTAGACCTCCAATTGGAATTTTTTCTCACGAACCGTAAGACGTAGAAAAAATCTGAGAACTTGAGAAGAATAAGTAGCAAATTTTATGTAGGAAAAGTGCACCGGTTTGACTCTAGGACCGAAATTGACACCAATATGCCCGATTATTGAATTTTGAAAAAAATCCAAGGGTACCCCCTTTAAACATTTTTGGGCAAATTCCAATTTTAGGAAATTGTTTTTTTAATGTTAATATATACACTAGGTATAACTTATTCCAAATATGTGTTTTTTTTCTATCCCCTACCCACAGTTTGGCAAAAATAATGGAAAAATCGAATTAAAAATTTTCAGTTTTTTCCGTTTTCCGGCCAAACGGTGCATTTTCTCATAGGGGTATGTATATCTTTTTTGAATCAGTACGTCAGGCTTAATCGAAATAAATTAAACTTGCAACGAAATACAAAGTTTTTATTTTCACGAAATTTGCAAGACATGTAGACCTCCAATTGGAATTTTTTCTCACGAACCGTAAGACGTAGAAAAAATCTGAGAACTTGAGAAGAATAAGTAGCAAATTTTATGTAGGAAAAGTGCACCGGTTTGACTCTAGGACCGAAATTGACACCAATATGCCCGATTATTGAATTTTGAAAAAAATCCAAGGGTACCCCCTTTAAACATTTTTGGGCAAATTCCAATTTTAGGAAATTGTTTTTTTAATGTTAATATATACACTAGGTATAACTTATTCCAAATATGTGTTTTTTTTCTATTCCCTACCCACAGTTTGGCAAAAATAATGGAAAAATCGAATTAAAAATTTTCAGTTTTTTCCGTTTTCCGGCCAAACGGTGCATTTTCTCATAGGGGTATGTATATCTTTTTTGAATCAGTACGTCAGGCTTAATCGAAATAAATTAAACTTGGAACGAAATACAAAGTTTTTATTTTCACGAAATTTGCAAGACATGTAGACCTCCAATTGGAAATTTTTCTCACGAACCGTAAGACGTAGAAAAAATCTGAGAACTTGAGAAGAACAAGTAGCAAATTTTATGTAAGAAATGTGCACCGGTTTGACTCTAGGACCGGAATTGACGCCATTATATCCGATTAAAGGATGTTTAAATGATGAACAAATATTACAAAAAATTATAGTTTTTTCCATTTTCCGGCCAAACGGTGCATTTTCTCATAGGCGTATGTATATCTTTTTTGAATCGGTACGTCAGGCTTAATCGAAATAAATTAAACTTGCAACGAAATACAAAGTTTTTATTTTCACGAAATTTGCAAGACATGTAGACCTCCAATTGGAATTTTTTCTCACGAACCGTAAGACGTAGAAAAAATCTGAGAACTTGAGAAGAATAAGTAGCAAATTTTATGTAGGAAAAGTGCACCGGTTTGACTCTAGGACCGAAATTGACACCAATATGCCCGATTATTGAATTTTGAAAAAAATCCAAGGGTACCCCCTTTAAACATTTTTGGGCAAATTCCAATTTTAGGAAATTGTTTTTTTAATGTTAATATATACACTAGGTATAACTTATTCCAAATATGTGTTTTTTTTCTATTCCCTACCCACAGTTTGGCAAAAATAATGGAAAAATCGAATTAAAAATTTTCAGTTTTTTCCGTTTTCCGGCCAAACGGTGCATTTTCTCATAGGGGTATGTATATCTTTTTTGAATCAGTACGTCAGGCTTAATCGAAATAAATTAAATTTGTAACGAAATACAAAGTTTTTATTTTCACGAAATTTGCAAGACATGTAGACCTCCAATTGGAATTTTTTCTCACGAACCGTAAGACGTAGAAAAAATCTGAGAACTTGAGAAGAACAAGTAGTAAATTTTATGTAAGAAATGTGCACCGGTTTGACTCTAGGACCGGAATTGACGCCAATATATCCGATTAAAGGATGTTTAAATGATCAACAAATATTACAAAAAATTATAGTTTTTTCCATTTTGCGGCCAAACGGTGCATTTTCTCATAGGGGTATGTATATCTTTTTTGAATCAGTACGTCAGGCTTAATCGAAATAAATTAAACTTGCAACGAAATACAAAGTTTTTATTTTCACGAAATTTGCAAGACATGTAGACCTCCAATTGGAAATTTTTCTCACGAACCGTAAGACGTAGAAAAAATCTGAGAACTTGAGAAGAACAAGTAGCAAATTTTATGTAAGAAATGTGCACCGGTTTGACTCTAGGACCGGAATTGACGCCAATATATCCGATTAAAGGATGTTTAAATGATGAACAAATATTACAAAAAATTATAGTTTTTTCCATTTTCCGGCCAAACGGTGCATTTTCTCATAGGGGTATGTATATCTTTTTTGAATCAGTACGTCAGGCTTAATCGAAATAAATTAAAGTTGCAACGAAATACAAAGTTTTTATTTTCACGAAATTTGCAAGACATGTAGACCTCCAATTGGAATTTTTTCTCACGAACCGTAAGACGTAGAAAAAATCTGAGAACTTGAGAAGAATAAGTAGCAAATTTTATGTAGGAAAAGTGCACCGGTTTGACTCTAGGACCGAAATTGACACCAATATGCCCGATTATTGAATTTTGAAAAAAATCCAAGGGTACCCCCTTTAAACATTTTTGGGCAAATTCCAATTTTAGGAAATTGTTTTTTTAATGTTAATATATACACTAGGTATAACTTATTCCAAATATGTGTTTTTTTTCTATCCCCTACCCACAGTTTGGCAAAAATAATGGAAAAATCGAATTAAAAATTTTCAGTTTTTTCCGTTTTCCGGCCAAACGGTGCATTTTCTCATAGGGGTATGTATATCTTTTTTGAATCAGTACGTCAGGCTTAATCGAAATAAATTAAACTTGCAACGAAATACAAAGTTTTTATTTTCACGAAATTTGCAAGACATGTAGACCTCCAATTGGAATTTTTTCTCACGAACCGTAAGACGTAGAAAAAATCTGAGAACTTGAGAAGAATAAGTAGCAAATTTTATGTAGGAAAAGTGCACCGGTTTGACTCTAGGACCGAAATTGACACCAATATGCCCGATTATTGAATTTTGAAAAAAATCCAAGGGTACCCCCTTTAAACATTTTTGGGCAAATTCCAATTTTAGGAAATTGTTTTTTTAATGTTAATATATACACTAGGTATAACTTATTCCAAATATGTGTTTTTTTTCTATTCCCTACCCACAGTTTGGCAAAAATAATGGAAAAATCGAATTAAAAATTTTCAGTTTTTTCCGTTTTCCGGCCAAACGGTGCATTTTCTCATAGGGGTATGTATATCTTTTTTGAATCAGTACGTCAGGCTTAATCGAAATAAATTAAACTTGGAACGAAATACAAAGTTTTTATTTTCACGAAATTTGCAAGACATGTAGACCTCCAATTGGAAATTTTTCTCACGAACCGTAAGACGTAGAAAAAATCTGAGAACTTGAGAAGAACAAGTAGCAAATTTTATGTAAGAAATGTGCACCGGTTTGACTCTAGGACCGGAATTGACGCCATTATATCCGATTAAAGGATGTTTAAATGATGAACAAATATTACAAAAAATTATAGTTTTTTCCATTTTCCGGCCAAACGGTGCATTTTCTCATAGGGGTATGTATATCTTTTTTGAATCGGTACGTCAGGCTTAATCGAAATAAATTAAACTTGCAACGAAATACAAAGTTTTTATTTTCACGAAATTTGCAAGACATGTAGACCTCCAATTGGAATTTTTTCTCACGAACCGTAAGACGTAGAAAAAATCTGAGAACTTGAGAAGAATAAGTAGCAAATTTTATGTAGGAAAAGTGCACCGGTTTGACTCTAGGACCGAAATTGACACCAATATGCCCGATTATTGAATTTTGAAAAAAATCCAAGGGTACCCCCTTTAAACATTTTTGGGCAAATTCCAATTTTAGGAAATTGTTTTTTTAATGTTAATATATACACTAGGTATAACTTATTCCAAATATGTGTTTTTTTTCTATTCCCTACCCACAGTTTGGCAAAAATAATGGAAAAATCGAATTAAAAATTTTCAGTTTTTTCCGTTTTCCGGCCAAACGGTGCATTTTCTCATAGGGGTATGTATATCTTTTTTGAATCAGTACGTCAGGCTTAATCGAAATAAATTAAATTTGTAACGAAATACAAAGTTTTTATTTTCACGAAATTTGCAAGACATGTAGACCTCCAATTGGAATTTTTTCTCACGAACCGTAAGACGTAGAAAAAATCTGAGAACTTGAGAAGAACAAGTAGTAAATTTTATGTAAGAAATGTGCACCGGTTTGACTCTAGGACCGGAATTGACGCCAATATATCCGATTAAAGGATGTTTAAATGATCAACAAATATTACAAAAAATTATAGTTTTTTCCATTTTGCGGCCAAACGGTGCATTTTCTCATAGGGGTATGTATATCTTTTTTGAATCAGTACGTCAGGCTTAATCGAAATAAATTAAACTTGCAACGAAATACAAAGTTTTTATTTTCACGAAATTTGCAAGACATGTAGACCTCCAATTGGAAATTTTTCTCACGAACCGTAAGACGTAGAAAAAATCTGAGAACTTGAGAAGAACAAGTAGCAAATTTTATGTAAGAAATGTGCACCGGTTTGACTCTAGGACCGGAATTGACGCCAATATATCCGATTAAAGGATGTTTAAATGATGAACAAATATTACAAAAAATTATAGTTTTTTCCATTTTCCGGCCAAACGGTGCATTTTCTCATAGGGGTATGTATATCTTTTTTGAATCAGTACGTCAGGCTTAATCGAAATAAATTAAACTTGCAACGAAATACAAAGTTTTTATTTTCACGAAATTTGCAAGACATGTAGACCTCCAATTGGAATTTTTTCTCACGAACCGTAAGACGTAGAAAAAATCTGAGAACTTGAGAAGAATAAGTAGCAAATTTTATGTAGGAAAAGTGCACCGGTTTGACTCTAGGACCGAAATTGACACCAATATGCCCGATTATTGAATTTTGAAAAAAATCCAAGGGTACCCCCTTTAAACATTTTTGGGCAAATTCCAATTTTAGGAAATTGTTTTTTTAATGTTAATATATACACTAGGTATAACTTATTCCAAATATGTGTTTTTTTTCTATCCCCTACCCACAGTTTGGCAAAAATAATGGAAAAATCGAATTAAAAATTTTCAGTTTTTTCCGTTTTCCGGCCAAACGGTGCATTTTCTCATAGGGGTATGTATATCTTTTTTGAATCAGTACGTCAGGCTTAATCGAAATAAATTAAATTTGTAACGAAATACAAAGTTTTTATTTTCGCGAAATTTGCAAGACATGTAGACCTCCAATTGGAATTTTTTCTCACGAACCGTAAGACGTAGAAAAAATCTGAGAACTTGAGAAGAACAAGTAGCAAATTTTATGTAGGAAATGTGCACCGGTTTGACTCTAGGACCGAAATTGACACCAATATGCCCGATTATTGAATTTTGAAAAAATCCAAGGGTACCCCCTTTAAACATTTTTGGGCAAATTCCAATTTTCGGAAATTGTTTTTTTAATGTTGATATATACACTAGGTCTAACTTATTCCAAATATGTGTTTTTTTTCTATCCCCTACCCACAGTTTGGCAAAAATAATGGAAAAATCGAATTAAAAATTTTCAGTTTTTTCCATTTTCCGGCCAAACGGTGCATTTTCTCATAGGGGTATGTATATCTTTTTTAAATCAGTACATCAGGCTTAATCGAAATAAATTAAATTTGGAACGAAATACAAAGTTTTTATTTTCACGAAATTTGCAAGACATGTAGACCTCCAATTGGAATTTTTTCTCACGAACCGTAAGACGTAGAAAAAATCTGAGAACTTGAGAAGAATAAGTAGCAAATTTTATGTAGGAAAAGTGCACCGGTTTGACTCTAGGACCGAAATTGACACCAATATGCCCGATTATTGAATTTTGAAAAAAATCCAAGGGTACCCCCTTTAAACATTTTTGGGCAAATTCCAATTTTAGGAAATTGTTTTTTTAATGTTAATATATACACTAGGTATAACTTATTCCAAATATGTGTTTTTTTTTCTATCCCCTACCCACAGTTTGGCAAAAATAATGGAAAAATCGAATTAAAAGTTTTCAGTTTTTTCCGTTTTCCGGCCAAACGGTGCATTTTCTCATAGGGGTATGTATATCTTTTTTGAATCAGTACGTCAGGCTTAATCGAAATAAAATAAATTTGGAACGAAATACACAGTTTTTATTTTCACGAAATTTGCAAGACATGTAGACCTACAATTGGAATTTTTTCTCACGAACCGTAAGACGTAGAAAAAATCTGAGAACTTGAGAAGAACAAGTAGCAAATTTTATGTAAGAAATGTGCACCGGTTTGACTCTAGGACCGGAATTGACGCCAATATATCCGATTAAAGGATGTTTAAATGATGAACAAATATTACAAAAAATTATAGTTTTTTCCGTTTTCCGGCCAAACGGTGCATTTTCTCATAGGTGTATGTATATCTTTTTTGAATCAGTACGTCAGGCTTAATTGAAATAAATTAAATTAGGAACGAAATACAAAGTTTTTATTTTCACGAAATTTGCAAGACATGTAGACCTACAATTGGAATTTTTTCTCACGAACCGTAAGACGTAGAAAAAATCTGGGAACTTGAGAAGAACAAGTAGCAAATTTTATGTAAGAAATGTGCACCGGTGTGACTCTAGGACCGGAATTGACGCCAATATATCCGATTAAAGGATGTTTAAATGATGAACAAATATTACAAAAAATTATAGTTTTTTCCGTTTTCCGGCCAAACGGTGCATTTTCTCATAGGTGTATGTATATCTTTTTTGAATCAGTACGTCAGGCTTAATCGAAATAAATTAAATTAGGAACGAAATACAAAGTTTTTATTTTCACGAAATTTGCAAGACATGTAGACCTACAATTGGAATTTTTTCTCACGAACCGTAAGACGTAGAAAAAATCTGAGAACTTGAGAAGAACAAGTAGCAAATTTTATGTAGGAAATGTGCACCGATTTGACTCTAGGACCGAAATTGACACCAATATGCCCGATTATTGAATTTTGAAAAAAATCCAAGGGTACCCCCTTTAAACATTTTTGGGCAAATTCCAATTTTAGGAAATTGTTTTTTTAATGTTGATATATACACTAGGTCTAACTTATTCCAAATATGTGTTTTTTTTCTATCCCCTACCCACAGTTTGGCAAAAATAATGGAAAAATCGAATTAAAAATTTTCAGTTTTTTCCATTTTCCACCCAAACGGTGCATTTTCTCATAGGGGTATGTATATCTTTTTTGAATCAGTACGTCAGGCTTAATCGAAATAAAATAAATTTGGAACGAAATACACAGTTTTTATTTTCACGAAATTTGCAAGACATGTAGACCTACAATTGGAATTTTTTCTCACGAACCGTAAGACGTAGAAAAAATCTGAGAACTTGAGAAGAACAAGTAGCAAATTTTATGTAAGAAATGTGCACCGGTTTGACTCTAGGACCGGAATTGACGCCAATATATCCGATTAAAGGATGTTTAAATGATGAACAAATATTACAAAAAATTATAGTTTTTTCCATTTTCCGGCCAAACGGTGCATTTTCTCATAGGGGTATGTATATCTTTCTTGAATCAGTACGTCAGGCTTAATCGAAGTAAATTAAACTTGGAACGAAATACAAAGTTTTTATTTTCACGAAATTTGCAAGACATGTAGACCTCCAATTGGAATTTTTTCTCACGAACCGTAAGACGTAGAAAGAATCTGAGAACTTGAGAAGAATAAGTAGCAAATTTTATGTAGGAAAAGTGTACCGGTTTGACTCTAGGACCGAAATTGACACCAATATGCCCGATTATTGAATTTTGAAAAAAATCCAAGGGTACCCCCTTTAAACATTTTTGGGCAAATTCCAATTTTAGGAAATTGTTTTTTTAATGTTAATATATACACTAGGTATAACTTATTCCAAATATGTGTTTTTTTTCTATCCCCTACCCACAGTTTGGCAAAAATAATGGAAAAATCGAATTAAAAGTTTTCAGTTTTTTCCGTTTTCCGGCCAAACGGTGCATTTTCTCATAGGGGTATGTATATCTTTTTTGAATCAGTACGTCAGGCTTAATCGAAATAAAATAAATTTGGAACGAAATACACAGTTTTTATTTTCACGAAATTTGCAAGACATGTAGACCTACAATTGGAATTTTTTCTCACGAACCGTAAGACGTAGAAAAAATCTGAGAACTTGAGAAGAACAAGTAGCAAATTTTATGTAAGAAATGTGCACCGGTTTGACTCACGACCGGAATTGACGCCAATATATCCGATTAAAGGATGTTTAAATGATGAACAAATATTACAAAAAATTATAGTTTTTTCCGTTTTCCGGCCAAACGGTGCATTTTCTCATAGGTGTATGTATATCTTTTTTGAATCAGTACGTCAGGCTTAATCGAAATAAATTAAATTTGGAACGAAATACAAAGTTTTTATTTTCACGAAATTTGCAAGACATGTAGACCTCCAATTGGAATTTTTTCTCACGAACCGTAAGACGTAGAAAAAATCTGAGAACTTGAGAAGAATAAGTAGCAAATTTTATGTAGGAAAAGTGCACCGGTTTGACTCTAGGACCGAAATTGACACCAATATGCCCGATTATTGAATTTTGAAAAAAATCCAAGGGTACCCCCTTTAAACATTTTTGGGCAAATTCCAATTTTAGGAAATTGTTTTTTTAATGTTAATATATACACTAGGTATAACTTATTCCAAATATGTGTTTTTTTTTCTATCCCCTACCCACAGTTTGGCAAAAATAATGGAAAAATCGAATTAAAAGTTTTCAGTTTTTTCCGTTTTCCGGCCAAACGGTGCATTTTCTCATAGGGGTATGTATATCTTTTTTGAATCAGTACGTCAGGCTTAATCGAAATAAAATAAATTTGGAACGAAATACACAGTTTTTATTTTCACGAAATTTGCAAGACATGTAGACCTACAATTGGAATTTTTTCTCACGAACCGTAAGACGTAGAAAAAATCTGAGAACTTGAGAAGAACAAGTAGCAAATTTTATGTAAGAAATGTGCACCGGTTTGACTCTAGGACCGGAATTGACGCCAATATATCCGATTAAAGGATGTTTAAATGATGAACAAATATTACAAAAAATTATAGTTTTTTCCGTTTTCCGGCCAAACGGTGCATTTTCTCATAGGTGTATGTATATCTTTTTTGAATCAGTACGTCAGGCTTAATCGAAATAAATTAAATTAGGAACGAAATACAAAGTTTTTATTTTCACGAAATTTGCAAGACATGTAGACCTACAATTGGAATTTTTTCTCACGAACCGTAAGACGTAGAAAAAATCTGGGAACTTGAGAAGAACAAGTAGCAAATTTTATGTAAGAAATGTGCACCGGTGTGACTCTAGGACCGGAATTGACGCCAATATATCCGATTAAAGGATGTTTAAATGATGAACAAATATTACAAAAAATTATAGTTTTTTCCATTTTGCGGCTAAACGGTGCATTTTCTCATAGGGGTATGTATATCTTTTTTGAATCAGTACGTCAGGCTTAATCGAAATAAATTAAATTTGGAACGAAATACACAGTTTTTATTTTCACGAAATTTGCAAGACATGTAGACCTACAATTGGAATTTTTTCTCACGAACCGTAAGACGTAGAAAAAATCTGAGAACTTGAGAAGAACAAGTAGCAAATTTTATGTAAGAAATGTGCACCGGTTTGACTCTAGGACCGGAATTGACGCCAATATATCCGATTAAAGGATGTTTAAATGATGAACAAATATTACAAAAAATTATAGTTTTTTCCATTTTGCGGCCAAACGGTGCATTTTCTCATAGGGGTATGTATATCTTTTTTGAATCAGTACGTCAGGCTTAATCGAAATAAATTAAACTTGGAACGAAATACAAAGTTTTTATTTTCACGAAATTTGCAAGACATGTAGACCTCCAATTGGAATTTTTTCTCACGAACCGTAAGACGTAGAAAAAATCTGAGAACTTGAGAAGAACAAGTAGCAAACTTTATGTAGGAAATGTGCACCGGTTTGACTCTAGGACCGAAATTGACACCAATATGCCCGATTATTGAATTTTGAAAACAATCCAAGGGTACCCCCTTTAAACATTTTTGGGCAAATTCAATTTTCGGAAATTGTTTTTTTAATGTTGATATATACACTAGGTCTAACTTATTCCAAATATGTGTTTTTTTTCTATCCCCTACCCACAGTTTGGCAAAAATAATGGAAAAATCGAATTAAAAATTTTCAGTTTTTTCCATTTTCCGGCCAAACGGTGCATTTTCTCATAGGGGTATGTATATCTTTTTTGAATCAGTACATCAGGCTTAATCGAAATAAATTAAATTTGGAACGAAATACAAAGTTTTTATTTTCACGAAATTTGCAAGACATGTAGACCTCCAATTGGAAATTTTTCTCACGAACCGTAAGACGTAGAAAAAATCTGAGAACTTGAGAAGAACAAGTAGCAAATTTTATGTAAGAAATGTGCACCGGTTTGACTCTAGGACCGGAATTGACGCCAATATATCCGATTAAAGGATGTTTAAATGATGAACAAATATTACAAAAAATTATAGTTTTTTCCATTTTCCGGCCAAACGGTGCATTTTCTCATAGGGGTATGTATATCTTTTTTGAATCAGTACGTCAGGCTTAATCGAAATAAATTAAACTTGGAACGAAATACAAAGTTTTTATTTTCACGAAATTTGCAAGACATGTAGACCTCCAATTTTAAATTTTTTCTCACGAACCGTAAGACGTAGAAAAAATCTGAGAACTTGAGAAGAATAAGTAGCAAATTTTATGTAGGAAAAGTGCACCGGTTTGACTCTAGGACCGAAATTGACACCAATATGCCCGATTATTGAATTTTGAAAAAAATCCAAGGGTACCCCCTTTAAACATTTTTGGGCAAATTCCAATTTTAGGAAATTGTTTTTTTAATGTTAATATATACACTAGGTATAACTTATTCCAAATATGTGTTTTTTTTCTATCCCCTACCCACAGTTTGGCAAAAATAATGGAAAAATCGAATTAAAAGTTTTCAGTTTTTTTCGTTTTCCGGCCAAACGGTGCATTTTCTCATAGGGGTATGTATATCTTTTTTGAATCAGTACGTCAGGCTTAATCGAAATAAATTAAATTTGGAACGAAATACAAAGTTTTTATTTTCACGAAATTTGCAAGACATGTAGACCTACAATTGGAATTTTTTCTCACGAACCGTAAGACGTAGAAAAAATCTGGGAACTTAAAAAGAACAAGTAGCAAATTTTATGTAGGAAAAGTGCACCGGTTTGACTCTAGGACAGGGAGGACTAGGGAGGTGCATTTTCTCATAGGGGTATGTATATCTTTTTTGAATCAGTACGTCAGGCTTAATCGAAATAAATTAAATTTGGAACGAAATACAAAGTTTTTATTTTCACGAAATTTGCAAGACATGTAGACCTACAATTGGAATTTTTTCTCACGAACCGTAAGACGTAGAAAAAATCTGGGAACTTAAAAAGAACAAGTAGCAAATTTTATGTAAGAAATGTGCACCGGTTTGACTCTAGGACCGAATTGACGCCACTATATCCGATTAAAGGATGTTTAAATGATGAACAAATATTACAAAAAATTATAGTTTTTTCCATTTTGCGGCCAAACGGTGCATTTTCTCATAGGGGTATGTATATCTTTTTTGAATCAGTACGTCAGGCTTAATCGAAATAAATTAAACTTGGAACGAAATACAAAGTTTTTATTTTCACGAAATTTGCAAGACATGTAGACCTCCAATTGGAATTTTTTCTCACGAACCGTAAGACGAAGAAAAAATCTGAGAACTTGAGAAGAACAAGTAGCAAACTTTATGTAGGAAATGTGCACCGGTTTGACTCTAGGACCGAAATTGACACCAATATGCCCGATTATTGAATTTTGAAAACAATCCAAGGGTACCCCCTTTAAACATTTTTGGGCAAATTCCAATTTTCGGAAATTGTTTTTTTAATGTTGATATATACACTAGGTCTAACTATTCCAAATATGTGTTTTTTTTTCTATCCCCTACCCACAGTTTGGCAAAAATAATGGAAAAATCGAATTAAAATTTTCAGTTTTTTCCATTTTCCGGCCAAACGGTGCATTTTCTCATAGGGGTATGTATATCTTTTTTGAATCAGTACATCAGGCTTAATCGAAATAAATTAAATTTGGAACGAAATACAAAGTTTTTATTTTCACGAAATTTGCAAGATATGTAGACCTCCAATTGGAAATTTTTCTCACGAACCGTAAGACGTAGAAAAAATCTGAGAGTATGAATATCTGAATAATCACTTATTCCAAATATGTGTTTTTTTTCTATCCCCTACCCACAGTTTGGCAAAAATAATGGAAAAATCGAATTAAAAGTTTTCAGTTTTTTTCGTTTTCCGGCCAAACGGTGCATTTTCTCATAGGGGTATGTATATCTTTTTTGAATCAGTACGTCAGGCTTAATCGAAATAAAATAAATTTGGAACGAAATACACAGTTTTATTTTCACGAAATTTGCAAGACATGTAGACCTACAATTGGAATTTTTTCTCACGAACCGTAAGACGTAGAAAAAATCTGAGAACTTGAGAAGAACAAGTAGCAAACTTTATGTAAGAAATGTGCACCGGTTTGACTCTAGGACCGGAATTGACGCCAATATATCCGATTAAAGGATGTTTAAATGATGAACAAATATTACAAAAAATTATAGTTTTTTCCGTTTTCCGGCCAAACGGTGCATTTTCTCATAGGTGTATGTATATCTTTTTTGAATCAGTACGTCAGGCTTAATCGAAATAAATTAAACTTGGAACGAAATACAAAGTTTTTATTTTCACGAAATGTGCAAGACATGTAGACCTCCAATTGGAATTTTTTCTCACGAACCGTAAGACGTAGAAAAAATCTGAGAACTTGAGAAGAATAAGTAGCAAATTTTATGTAGGAAAAGTGCACCGGTTTGACTCTAGGACCGAAATTGACACCAATATGCCCGATTATTGAATTTGAAAAAAATCCAAGGGTACCCCCTTTAAACATTTTTGGGCAAATTCCAATTTTAGGAAATTGTTTTTTAATGTTAATATATACACTAGGTATAACTTATTCCAAATATGTGTTTTTTTTCTATCCCTACCCACAGTTTGGCAAAAATAATGGAAAAATCGAATTAAAAATTTTCAGTTTTTTCCGTTTTCCGGCCAAACGGTGCCTTTTCTCATAGGGGTATGTATATCTTTTTTGAATCAGTACGTCAGGCTTAATCGAAATAAATTAAATTTGTAACGAAATACAAAGTTTTTATTTTCACGAAATTTGCAAGACATGTAGACCTCCAATTGGAATTTTTTCTCACGAACCGTAAGACGTAGAAAAAATCTGAGAACTTGAGAAGAACAAGTAGCAAATTTTATGTAGGAAATGTGCACCGGTTTGACTCTAGGACCGAAATTGACACCAATATGCCCGATTATTGAATTTTGAAAAAATCCAAGGGTACCCCCTTTAAACATTTTTGGGCAAATTCCAATTTTAGGAAATTGTTTTTTTAATGTTGATATATACACTAGGTCTAACTTATTCCAAATATGTGTTTTTTTTCTATCCCCTACCCACAGTTTGGCAAAAATAATGGAAAAATCGAATTAAAAATTTTCAGATTTTTCCATTTTCCGGCCAAACGGTGCATTTTCTCATAGGGGTATGTATATCTTTTTTGAATCAGTACATCAGGCTTAATCGAAATAAATTAAATTTGGAACGAAATACAAAGTTTTTATTTTCACGAAATTTGCAAGACATGTAGACCTCCAATTGGAATTTTTCTCACGAACCGTAAGACGTAGAAAAAATCTGAGAACTTGAGAAGAACAAGTAGCAAATTTTATGTAAGAAATGTGCACCGGTTTGACTCTAGGACCGGAATTGACGCCAATATATCCGATTAAAGGATGTTTAAATGATGAACAAATATTACAAAAAATTATAGTTTTTTCCATTTTCCGGCCAAACGGTGCATTTTCTCATAGGGGTATGTATATCTTTTTTGAATCAGTACGTCAGGCTTAATCGAAATAAATTAAACTTGGAACGAAATACAAAGTTTTTATTTTCACGAAATTTGCAAGACATGTAGACCTCCAATTGGAATTTTTTCTCACGAACCGTAAGACGTAGAAAAAATCTGGGAACTTGAGAAGAACAAGTAGCAAATTTTATGTAAGAAATGTGCACCGGTTTGACTCTAGGACCGGAATTGACGCCAATATATCCGATTAAAGGATGTTTAAATGATGAACAAATATTACAAAAAATTATAGTTTTTTCCGTTTTCCGGCCAAACGGTGCATTTTCTCATAGGGGTATGTATATCTTTTTGAATTAGTACGTCAGGCTTAATCGAAATAAATTAAATTTGGAACGAAATGCAAAGTTTTATTTTTTCACGAAATTTGCAAGACATGTAGACCTCCAATTGGAATTTTTTCTCACGAACCGTAAGACGTAGAAAAAATCTGAGAACTTGAGAAGAACAAGTAGCAAATTTTATGTAGGAAATGTGCACCGGTTTGACTCTAGGACCGAAATTGACACCAATATGCCCGATTATTGAATTTTGAAAAAAATCCAAGGGTACCCCCTTTAAACATTTTTGGGCAAATTCCAATTTTAGGAAATTGTTTTTTTAATGTTGATATATACACTAGGTCTAACTTATTCCAAATATGTGTTTTTTTCTATCCCCTACCCACAGTTTGGCAAAAATAATGGAAAAATCGAATTAAAAATTTTCAGTTTTTTCCATTTTCCGGCCAAACGGTGCATTTTCTCATAGGGGTATGTATATCTTTTTGAATCAGTACATCAGGCTTAATCGAAATAAATTAAATTTGGAACGAAATACAAAGTTTTTATTTTCACGAAATTTGCAAGACATGTAGACCTCCAATTGGAATTTTTTCTCACGAACCGTAAGACGTAGAAAAAATCTGGGAACTTGAGAAGAACAAGTAGCAAATTTTATGTAAGAAATGTGCACCGGTTTGACTCTAGGACCGGAATTGACGCCAATATATCCGATTAAAGGATGTTTAAATGATGAACAAATATTACAAAAAATTATAGTTTTTTCCGTTTTCCGGCCAAACGGTGCATTTTCTCATAGGGGTATGTATATCTTTTTTGAATTAGTACGTCAGGCTTAATCGAAATAATTAAATTTGGAACGAAATACAAAGTTTTATTTTTTCACGAAATTTGCAAGACATGTAGACCTCCAATTGGAATTTTTTCTCACGAACCGTAAGACGTAGAAAAAATCTGAGAACTTGAGAAGAACAAGTAGCAAATTTTATGTAGGAAATGTGCACCGGTTTGACTCTAGGACCGAAATTGACACCAATATGCCCGATTATTGAATTTTGAAAAAAATCCAAGGGTACCCCCTTTAAACATTTTTGGGCAAATTCCAATTTTAGGAAATTGTTTTTTTAATGTTGATATATACACTAGGTCTAACTTATTCCAAATATGTGTTTTTTTTCTATCCCTACCCACAGTTTGGCAAAAATAATGGAAAAATCGAATTAAAAATTTTCAGTTTTTTCCATTTTCCGGCCAAACGGTGCATTTTCTCATAGGGGTATGTATATCTTTTTTGAATCAGTACATCAGGCTTAATCGAAATAAATTAAATTTGGAACGAAATACAAAGTTTTTATTTTCACGAAATTTGCAAGACATGTAGACCTCCAATTGGAAATTTTTCTCACGAACCGTAAGACGTAGAAAAAATCTGAGAACTTGAGAAGAACAAGTAGCAAATTTTATGTAAGAAATGTGCACCGGTTTGACTCTAGGACCGAATTGACGCCAATATATCCGATTAAAGGATGTTTAAATGATGAACAAATATTACAAAAAATTATAGTTTTTTCCATTTTCCGGCCAAACGGTGCATTTTCTCATAGGGGTATGTATATCTTTTTTGAATCAGTACGTCAGGCTTAATCGAAATAAATTAAACTTGGAACGAAATACAAAGTTTTTATTTTCACGAAATTTGCAAGACATGTAGACCTCCAATTGGAATTTTTTCTCACGAACCGTAAGACGTAGAAAAAATCTGGGAACTTGAGAAGAACAAGTAGCAAATTTTATGTAAGAAATGTGCACCGGTTTGACTCTAGGACCGGAATTGACGCCAATATATCCGATTAAAGGATGTTTAAATGATGAACAAATATTACAAAAAATTACGTTTTCCGGCCAAACGGTGCATTTTCTCATAGGGGTATGTATATCTTTTTTGAATTAGTACGTCAGGCTTAATCGAAATAAATTAAATTTGGAACGAAATACAAAGTTTTTATTTCACGAAATTTGCAAGACATGTAGACCTCCAATTGGAATTTTTTCTCACGAACCGTCAGACGTAGAAAAAATCTGAGAACTTGAGAAGAACAAGTAGCAAATTTTATGTAAGAAATGTGCACCGGTTTGACTCTAGGACGGAATTGACGCCAATATATCCGATTAAAGGATGTTTAAATGATGAACAAATATTACAAAAATTATAGTTTTTTCCGTTTCCGGCCAAACGGTGCATTTTCTCATAGGTGTATGTATATCTTTTTTGAATCAGTACGTCAGGCTTAATCGAAATAAATTAAACTTGGAACGAAATACAAAGTTTTTATTTTCACGAAATGTGCAAGACATGTAGACCTCCAATTGGAATTTTTTCTCACGAACCGTAAGACGTAGAAAAAATCTGAGAACTTGAGAAGAATAAGTAGCAAATTTTATGTAGGAAAAGTGCACCGGTTTGACTCTAGGACCGAAATTGACACAATATGCCCGATTATTGAATTTTGAAAAAAAATCCAAGGGTACCCCCCTTTAAACATTTTTGGGCAAATTCCAATTTTAGGAATTGTTTTTTTAATGTTAATATATACACTAGGTATAACTTATTCCAAATATGTGTTTTTTTTCTATCCCTACCCACAGTTTGGCAAAAATAATGGAAAAATCGAATTAAAAATTTTCAGTTTTTTCCGTTTTCCGGCCAAACGGTGCATTTTCTCATAGGGGTATGTATATCTTTTTTGAATCAGTACGTCAGGCTTAATCGAAATAAATTAAATTTGTAACGAAATACAAAGTTTTTATTTTCACGAAATTTGCAAGACATGTAGACCTCCAATTGAATTTTTTCTCACGAACCGTAAGACGTAGAAAAAATCTGAGAACTTGAGAAGAACAAGTAGCAAATTTTATGTAGGAAATGTGCACCGGTTTGACTCTAGGACCGAAATTGACACCAATATGCCCGATTATTGAATTTTGAAAAAAATCCAAGGGTACCCCCCTTTAAACATTTTTGGGCAAATTCCAATTTTAGGAAATTGTTTTTTTAATGTTGATATATACACTAGGTCTAACTTATTCCAAATATGTGTTTTTTTTCTATCCCCTACCCACAGTTTGGCAAAAATAATGGAAAAATCGAATTAAAAATTTTCAGTTTTTTCCATTTTCCGGCAAACGGTGCATTTTCTCATAGGGGTATGTATATCTTTTTGAATCAGTACATCAGGCTTAATCGAAATAAATTAAATTTGGAACGAAATACAAAGTTTTTATTTTCACGAAATTTGCAAGACATGTAGACCTCAATTGGAAATTTTTCTCACGAACCGTAAGACGTAGAAAAAATCTGAGACTTGAGAAGAACAAGTAGCAAATTTTATGTAAGAAATGTGCACCGGTTTGACTCTAGGACCGGAATTGACGCCAATATATCCGATTAAAGGATGTTTAAATGATGAACAAATATTACAAAAAATTATAGTTTTTTCCATTTTCCGGCCAAACGGTGCATTTTCTCATAGAGGTATGTATATCTTTTTTGAATCAGTACGTCAGGCTTAATCAAAATAAATTAAACTTGGAACGAAATACAAAGTTTTTATTTTCACGAAATTTGCAAGACATGTAGACCTCCAATTGGAATTTTTTCTCACGAACCGTAAGACGTAGAAAAAATCTGGGAACTTGAGAAGAACAAGTAGCAAATTTTGTGTAAGAAATGTGCACCGGTTAGACTCTAGGACCGGAATTGACGCCAATATATCCGATTAAAGGATGTTTAAATGATGAACAAATATTACAAAAAATTATAGTTTTTTCCGTTTTCCGGCCAAACGGTGCATTTTCTCATAGGGGTATGTATATCTTTTTTGAATTAGTACGTCAGGCTTAATCGAAATAAATTAAATTTGGAACGAAATACAAAGTTTTTATTTTCACGAAATTTGCAAGACATGTAGACCTCCAATTGGAATTTTTTCTCACGAACCGTCAGACGTAGAAAAAATCTGAGAACTTGAGAAGAATAAGTAGCAAATTTTATGTAGGAAAAGTGCACCGGTTTGACTCTAGGACCGAAATTGACACCAATATGCCCGATTATTGAATTTTGAAAAAAATCCAAGGGTACCCCCTTTAAACATTTTTGGGCAAATTCCAATTTTAGGAAATTGTTTTTTTTAATGTTAATATATACACTAGGTATAACTTATTCCAAATATGTGTTTTTTTTCTATCCCCTACCCACAGTTTGGCAAAAATAATGGAAAAATCGAATTAAAAATTTTCAGTTTTTTCCGTTTTCCGGCCAAACGGTGCATTTTCTCATAGGGGTATGTATATCTTTTTTGAATCAGTACGTCAGGCTTAATCGAAATAAATTAAATTTGTAACGAAATACAAAGTTTTTATTTTCACGAAATTTGCAAGACATGTAGACCTCCAATTGGAATTTTTTCTCACGAACCGTAAGACGTAGAAAAAATCTGAGAACTTGAGAAGAACAAGTAGCAAATTTTATGTAGGAAATGTGCACCGGTTTGACTCTAGGACCGAAATTGACACCAATATGCCCGATTATTGAATTTTGAAAAAAATCCAAGGGTACCCCCTTTAAACATTTTTGGGCAAATTCCAATTTTAGGAAATTGTTTTTTTAATGTTGATATATACACTAGGTCTAACTTATTCCAAATATGTGTTTTTTTTCTATCCCCTACCCACAGTTTGGCAAAAATAATGGAAAAATCGAATTAAAATTTTCAGTTTTTTCCATTTTCCGGCCAAACGGTGCATTTTCTCATAGGAGTATGTATATCTTTTTTGAATCAGTACATCAGGCTTAATCGAAATAAATTAAATTTGGAACGAAATACAAAGTTTTTATTTTCACGAAATTTGCAAGACATGTAGACCTCCAATTGGAAATTTTTCTCACGAACCGTAAGACGTAGAAAAAATCTGAGAACTTGAGAAGAACAAGTAGCAAATTTTATGTAAGAAATGTGCACCGGTTTGACTCTAGGACCGGAATTGACGCCAATATATCCGATTAAAGGATGTTTAAATGATGAACAAATATTACAAAAAATTATAGTTTTTTCCATTTTGCGGCCAAACGGTGCATTTTCTCATGGGGGTATGTATATCTTTTTTGAATCAGTACGTCAGGCTTAATCGAAATAAATTAAACTTGGAACGAAATACAAAGTTTTTATTTTCACGAAATTTGCAAGACATGTAGACCTCCAATTGAATTTTTTCTCACGAACCGTAAGACGTAGAAAAAATCTGAGAACTTGAGAAGAATAAGTAGCAAATTTTATGTAGGAAAAGTGCACCGGTTTGACTCTAGGACCGAAATTGACACCAATATGCCCGATTATTGAATTTTGAAAAAAATCCAAGGGTACCCCCTTTAAACATTTTTGGGCAAATTCCAATTTTAGGAAATTGTTTTTTTAATGTTAATATATACACTAGGTATAACTTATTCCAAATATGTGTTTTTTTTCTATCCCCTACCCACAGTTTGGCAAAAATAATGGAAAAATCGAATTAAAAATTTTCAGTTTTTTCCGTTTTCCGGCCAAACGGTGCATTTTCTCATAGGGGTATGTATATCTTTTTTGAATCAGTACGTCAGGCTTAATCGAAATAAATTAAATTTGGAACGAAATACAAAGTTTTTATTTTCACGAAATTTGCAAGACATGTAGACCTACAATTGGAATTTTTTCTCACGAACCGTAAGACGAAGAAAAAATCTGGGAACTTGAGAAGAACAAGTAGCAAATTTTATGTAAGAAATGTGCACCGGTTTGACTCTAGGACCGGAATTGACGCCAATATATCCGATTAAAGGATGTTTAAATGATGAACAAATATTACAAAAAATTATAGTTTTTTCCATTTTGCGGCCAAACGGTGCATTTTCTCATAGGGGTATGTATATCTTTTTTGAATCAGTACGTCAGGCTTAATCGAAATAAATTAAACTTGGAACGAAATACAAAGTTTTTATTTTCACGAAATTTGCAAGACATGTAGACCTCCAATTGGAAATTTTTCTCACGAACCGTAAGACGTAGAAAAAATCTGAGAACTTGAGAAGAACAAGTAGCAAATTTTATGTAAGAAATGTGCACCGGTTTGACTCTAGGACCGGAGTTGACGCCAATATATCCGATTAAGGGATGTTTAAATGATGAACAAATATTACAAAAAATTATAGTTTTTTCCATTTTCCGGCCAAACGGTGCATTTTCTCATAGGGGTATGTATATCTTTTTTGAATCAGTACGTCAGGCTTAATCAAAATAAATTAAACTTGCAACGAAATACAAAGTTTTTATTTTCACGAAATTTGCAAGACATGTAGACCTCCAATTGGAATTTTTTCTCACGAACCGTAAGACGTAGAAAAAATCTGAGAACTTGAGAAGAATAAGTAGCAAATTTTATGTAGGAAAAGTGCACCGGTTTGACTCTAGGACCGAAATTGACACCAATATGCCCGATTATTGAATTTTGAAAAAAATCCAAGGGTACCCCCTTTAAACATTTTTGGGCAAATTCCAATTAATTGTTTTTTAATGTTAATATATACACTAGGTATAACTTATTCCAAATATGTGTTTTTTTTTCTCTCCCCTACCCACAGTTTGGCAAAAATAATGGAAAAATCGAATTAAAAATTTTCAGTTTTTTCCGTTTTCCGGCCAAACGGTGCATTTTCTCATAGGGGTATGTATATCTTTTTTGAATCAGTACGTCAGGCTTAATCGAAATAAATTAAATTTGTAACGAAATACAAAGTTTTTATTTTCACGAAATTTGCAAGACATGTAGACCTCCAATTGGAATTTTTTCTCACGAACCGTAAGACGTAGAAAAAATCTGAGAACTTGAGAAGAACAAGTAGCAAATTTTATGTAGGAAATGTGCACCGGTTTGACTCTAGGACCGAAATTGACACCAATATGCCCGATTATTGAATTTTGAAAAAAATCCAAGGGTACCCCCTTTAAACATTTTTGGGCAAATTCCAATTTTAGGAAATTGTTTTTTTAATGTTGATATATACACTAGGTCTAACTTATTCCAAATATGTGTTTTTTTTCTATCCCCTACCCACAGTTTGGCAAAAATAATGGAAAAATCGAATTAAAAATTTTCAGTTTTTTCCATTTTCCGGCCAAACGGTGCATTTTCTCATAGGGGTATGTATATCTTTTTTGAATCAGTACATCAGGCTTAATCGAAATAAATTAAATTTGGAACGAAATACAAAGTTTTTATTTTCACGAAATTTGCAAGACATGTAGACCTCCAATTGGAATTTTTCTCACGAACCGTAAGACGTAGAAAAAATCTGAGAACTTGAGAAGAACAAGTAGCAAATTTTATGTAAGAAATGTGCACCGGTTTGACTCTAGGACCGGAATTGACGCCAATATATCCGATTAAAGGATGTTTAAATGATGAACAAATATTACAAAAAATTATAGTTTTTTCCATTTTCCGGCCGAACGGTGCATTTTCTCAAAGGGGTATGTATATCTTTTTTGAATCAGTACGTCAGGCTTAATCGAAATAAATTAAACTTCTAACGAAATACAAAGTTTTTATTTTCACGAAATTTGCAAGACATGTAGACCTCCAATTGGAATTTTTTCTCACGAACCGTAAGACGTAGAAAAAATCTGAGAACTTGAGAAGAATAAGTAGCAAATTTTATGTAGGAAAAGTGCACCGGTTTGACTCTAGGACCGAAATTGACACCAATATGCCCGATTATTGAATTTTGAAAAAAATCCAAGGGTACCCCCTTTAAACATTTTTGGGCAAATTCCAATTTTAGGAAATTGTTTTTTTAATGTTAATATATACACTAGGTATAACTTATTCCAAATATGTGTTTTTTTTCTATCCCCTACCCACAGTTTGGCAAAAATAATGGAAAAATCGAATTAAAAATTTTCAGTTTTTTCCGTTTTCCGGCCAAACGGTGCATTTTCTCATAGGGGTATGTATATCTTTTTTGAATCAGTACGTCAGGCTTAATCGAAATAAATTAAATTTGTAACGAAATACAAAGTTTTTATTTTCACGAAATTTGCAAGACATGTAGACCTCCAATTGGAATTTTTTCTCACGAACCGTAAGACGTAGAAAAAATCTGAGAACTTGAGAAGAACAAGTAGCAAATTTTATGTAGGAAATGTGCACCGGTTTGACCCTAGGACCGAAATTGACACCAATATGCCCGATTATTGAATTTTGAAAAAAATCCAAGGGTACCCCCTTTAAACATTTTTGGGCAAATTCCAATTTTAGGAAATTGTTTTTTTAATGTTGATATATACACTAGGTCTAACTTATTCCAAATATGTGTTTTTTTTCTATCCCCTACCCACAGTTTGGCAAAAATAATGGAAAAATCGAATTAAAAATTTTCAGTTTTTTCCATTTTCCGGCCAAACGGTGCATTTTCTCATAGGAGTATGTATATCTTTTTTGAATCAGTACATCAGGCTTAATCGAAATAAATTAAATTTGGAACGAAATACAAAGTTTTTATTTTCACGAAATTTGCAAGACATGTAGACCTCCAATTGGAAATTTTTCTCACGAACCGTAAGACGTAGAAAAAATCTGAGAACTTGAGAAGAACAAGTAGCAAATTTTATGTAAGAAATGTGCACCGGTTTGACTCTAGGACCGGAATTGACGCCAATATATCCGATTAAAGGATGTTTAAATGATGAACAAATATTACAAAAAATTATAGTTTTTTCCATTTTCCGGCCGAACGGTGCATTTTCTCAAAGGGGTATGTATATCTTTTTTGAATCAGTACGTCAGGCTTAATCGAAATAAATTAAACTTCTAACGAAATACAAAGTTTTTATTTTCACGAAATTTGCAAGACATGTAGACCTCCAATTGGAATTTTTTCTCACGAACCGTAAGACGTAGAAAAAATCTGAGAACTTGAGAAGAATAAGTAGCAAATTTTATGTAGGAAAAGTGCACCGGTTTGACTCTAGGACCGAAATTGACACCAATATGCCCGATTATTGAATTTTGAAAAAAATCCAAGGGTACCCCCTTTAAACATTTTTGGGCAAATTCCAATTTTAGGAAATTGTTTTTTTAATGTTAATATATACACTAGATACAACTTATTCCAAATATGTGTTTTTTTTCTATCCCCTACCCACAGTTTGGCAAAAATAATGGAAAAATCGAATTAAAAATTTTCAGTTTTTTCCGTTTTCCGGCCAAACGGTGCATTTTCTCATAGGGGTATGTATATCTTTTTTGAATCAGTACATCAGGCTTAATCGAAATAAATTAAATTTGGAACGAAATACAAAGTTTTTATTTTCACGAAATTTGCAAGACATGTAGACCTACAATTGGAATTTTTTCTCACGAACCGTAAGACGTAGAAAAAATCTGGGAACTTGAGAAGAACAAGTAGCAAATTTTATGTAAGAAATGTGCACCGGTTTGACTCTAGGACCGGAATTGACGCCAATATATCCGATTAAAGGATGTTTAAATGATGAACAAATATTACAAAAAATTATAGTTTTTTCCGTTTTCCGGCCAAACGGTGCATTTTCTCATGGGGGTATGTATATCTTTTTTGAATTAGTACGTCAGGCTTAATCGAAATAAATTAAATTTGGAACGAAATACAAAGTTTTTATTTTCACGAAATTTGCAAGACATGTAGACCTACAATTGGAATTTTTTCTCACGAACCGTAAGACGTAGAAAAAATCTGGGAACTTGAGAAGAACAAGTAGCAAATTTTATGTAAGAAATGTGCACCGGTTTGACTCTAGGACCGGAATTGACGCCAATATATCCGATTAAAGGATGTTTAAATGATGAACAAATATTACAAAAAATTATAGTTTTTTCCATTTTGCGGCCAAACGGTGCATTTTCTCATAGGGGTATGTATATCTTTTTTGAATAAGTACGTCAGGCTTAATCGAAATAAATTAAACTTGGAACGAAATACAAAGTTTTTATTTTCACGAAATTTGCAAGACATGTAGACCTCCAATTGGAAATTTTTCTCACGAACCGTAAGACGTAGAAAAAATCTGAGAACTTGAGAAGAACAAGTAGCAAATTTTATGTAAGAAATGTGCACCGGTTTGACTCTAGGACCGGAATTGACGCCAATATATCCGATTAAAGGATGTTTAAATGATGAACAAATATTACAAAAAATTATAGATTTTTCCATTTTCCGGCCAAACGGT
The DNA here is from genome assembly GCF_040954645.1 of Diabrotica undecimpunctata. NCBI lineage: Eukaryota > Metazoa > Arthropoda > Insecta > Coleoptera > Chrysomelidae > Diabrotica > Diabrotica undecimpunctata. The sequence continues at coordinate 112,963 of NW_027311960.1, read as the reverse complement.
GCATTTTCTCATAGGGGTATGTATATCTTTTTTGAATCAGTACGTCAGGCTTAATCGAAATAAATTAAACTTGCAACGAAATACAAAGTTTTTATTTTCACGAAATTTGCAAGACATGTAGACCTCCAATTGGAATTTTTTCTCACGAACCGTAAGACGTAGAAAAAATCTGAGAACTTGAGAAGAATAAGTAGCAAATTTTATGTAGGAAAAGTGCACCGGTTTGACTCTAGGACCGAAATTGACACCAATATGCCCGATTATTGAATTTTGAAAAAAATCCAAGGGTACCCCCTTTAAACATTTTTGGGCAAATTCCAATTTTAGGAAATTGTTTTTTTAATGTTAATATATACACTAGGTATAACTTATTCCAAATATGTGTTTTTTTTCTATCCCCCACCCACAGTTTGGCAAAAATAATGGAAAAATCGAATTAAAAATTTTCAGTTTTTTCCGTTTTCCGGCCAAACGGTGCATTTTCTCATAGGGGTATGTATATCTTTTTTGAATCAGTACGTCAGGCTTAATCGAAATAAATTAAATTTGTAACGAAATACAAAGTTTTTATTTTCACGAAATTTGCAAGACATGTAGACCTCCAATTGGAATTTTTTCTCACGAACCGTAAGACGTAGAAAAAATCTGAGAACTTGAGAAGAACAAGTAGCAAATTTTATGTAGGAAATGTGCACCGGTTTGACTCTAGGACCGAAATTGACACCAATATGCCCGATTATTGAATTTTGAAAAAAATCCAAGGGTACCCCCTTTAAACATTTTTGGGCAAATTCCAATTTTAGGAAATTGTTTTTTTAATGTTGATATATACACTAGGTCTAACTTATTCCAAATATGTGTTTTTTTTCTATCCCCTACCCACAGTTTGGCAAAAATAATGGAAAAATCGAATTAAAAATTTTCAGTTTTTTCTATTTTCCGGCCAAACGGTGCATTTTCTCATAGGGGTATGTATATCTTTTTTGAATCAGTACGTCAGGCTTAATCGAAATAAATTAAATTTGGAACGAAATACAAAGTTTATATTTTCACGAAATTTGCAAGACATGTAGACCTACAATTGGAATTTTTTCTCACGAACCGTAAGACGTAGAAAAAATCTGGGAACTTGAGAAGAACAAGTAGCAAATTTTATGTAAGAAATGTGCACCGGTTTGACTCTAGGACCGGAATTGACGCCAATATATCCGATTAAAGGATGTTTAAATGATGAACAAATATTACAAAAAATTATAGTTTTTTCCGTTTTCCGGCCAAACGGTGCATTTTCTCATAGGGGTATGTATATCTTTTTTGAATTAGTACGTCAGGCTTAATCGAAATAAATTAAATTTGGAACGAAATACAAAGTTTTTATTTTCACGAAATTTGCAAGACATGTAGACCTACAATTGGAATTTTTTCTCACGAACCGTAAGACGTAGAAAAAATCTGGGAACTTGAGAAGAACAAGTAGCAAATTTTATGTAAGAAATGTGCACCGGTTTGACTCTAGGACCGGAATTGACGCCAATATATCCGATTAAAGGATGTTTAAATGATGAACAAATATTACAAAAAATTATAGTTTTTTCCATTTTGCGGCCAAACGGTGCATTTTCTCATAGGGGTATGTATATCTTTTTTGAATCAGTACGTCAGGCTTAATCGAAATAAATTAAATTTGAAACGAAATACAAAGTTTTTATTTTCACGAAATTTGCAAGACATGTAGACCTCCAATTGGAATTTTTTCTCACGAACCGTAAGACGTAGAAAAAATCTGAGAACTTGAGATGAACAAGTAGCAAATTTTATGTAGGAAATGTGCACCGGTTTGACTCTAGGACCGAAATTGACACCAATATGTCCGATTATTGAATTTTGAAAAAAATCCAAGGGTACCCCCTTTAAACATTTTTGGGCAAATTCCAATTTAAGGAAATTGTTTTTTTAATGTTAATATATACACTAGGTCTAACTTATTCCAAATATGTGTTTTTTTTCTATCCCCTACCCACAGTTTGGCAAAAGTAATGGAAAAATCGAATTAAAAATTTTCAGTTTTTTCCATTTTCCGGCCAAACGGTGCATTTTCTCATAGGGGTATGTATATCTTTTTTGAATCAGTACATCAGGCTTAATCGAAATAAATTAAATTTGGAACGAAATACAAAGTTTTTATTTTCACGAAATTTGCAAGACATGTAGACCTCCAATTGGAAATTTTTCTCACGAACCGTAAGACGTAGAAAAAATCTGAGAACTTGAGAAGAACAAGTAGCAAATTTTATGTAAGAAATGTGCACCGGTTTGACTCTAGGACCGGAATTGACGCCAATATATCCGATTAAAGGATGTTTAAATGATGAACAAATATTACAAAAAATTATAATTTTTTCCATTTTCCGGCCAAACGGTGCATTTTCTCATAGGGGTATGTATATCTTTTTTGAATCAGTACGTCATGCTTAATCGAAATAAATTAAACTTGGAACGAAATACAAAGTTTTATTTTCACGAAATTTGCAAGACATGTAGACCTCCAATTGGAATTTTTTCTCACGAACCGTAAGACGTAGAAAAAATCTGAGAACTTGAGAAGAATAAGTAGCAAATTTTATGTAGGAAAACTGCACCGGTTTGACTCTAGGACCGAAATTGACACCAATATGCCCGATTATTGAATTTTGAAAAAAATCCAAGGGTACCCCCTTTAAACATTTTTGGGCAAATTCCAATTTTAGGAAACTGTTTTTTTAATGTTAATATATACACTAGGTATAACTTATTCCAAATATGTGTTTTTTTTCTATCCCCTACCCACAGTTTGGCAAAAATAATGGAAAAATCGAATTAAAAATTTTCAGTTTTTTCCGTTTTCCGGCCAAACGGTGCATTTTCTCATAGAGGTATGTATATCTTTTTTGAATCAGTACGTCAGGCTTAATCGAAATAAATTAAATTTGGAACGAAATACAAAGTTTTTATTTTCACGAAATTTGCAAGACATGTAGACCTACAATTGGAATTTTTTCTCACGAACCGTAAGACGTAGAAAAAATCTGGGAACTTAAAAAGAACAAGTAGCAAATTTTATGTAAGAAATGTGCACCGGTTTGACTCTAGGACCGGAATTGACGCCAATATATCCGATTAAAGGATGTTTAAATGATGAACAAATATTACAAAAAATTATAGTTTTTTCCATTTTGCGGCCAAACGGTGCATTTTCTCATAGGGGTATGTATATCTTTTTTGAATCAGTACGTCAGGCTTAATCGAAATAAATTAAACTTGGAACGAAATACAAAGTTTTTATTTTCACGAAATTTGCAAGACATGTAGACCTCCAATTGGAATTTTTTCTCACGAACCGTAAGACGTAGAAAAAATCTGAGAACTTGAGAAGAATAAGTAGCAAATTTTATGTAGGAAAAGTGCACCGGTTTGACTCTAGGACCGAAATTGACACAAATATGCCCGATTATTGAATTTTGAAATAAATCCAAGGGTACCCCCTTTAAACATTTTTGGGCAAATTCCAATTTTAGGAAATTGTTTTTTTAATGTTAATATATACACTAGGTACAACTTATTCCAAATATGTGTTTTTTTTTCTATCCCCTACCCACAGTTTGGCAAAAATAATGGAAAAATCGAATTAAAAATTTTCAGTTTTTTTCATTTTCCGGCCAAACGGTGCATTTTCTCATAGGGGTATGTATATCTTTTTTGAATCAGTACATCAGGCTTAATCGAAATAAATTAAATTTGGAACGAAATACAAAGTTTTTATTTTCACGAAATTTGCAAGACATGTAGACCTCCAATTGGAAATTTTTCTCACGAACCGTAAGACGTAGAAAAAATCTGAGAACTTGAGAAGAACAAGTAGCAAATTTTATGTAAGAAATGTGCACCGGTTTGACTCTAGGACCGGAATTGACGCCAATATATCCGATTAAAGGATGTTTAAATGATGAACAAATATTACAAAAAATTATAATTTTTTCCATTTTCCGGCCAAACGGTGCATTTTCTCATAGGGGTATGTATATCTTTTTTGAATCAGTACGTCATGCTTAATCGAAATAAATTAAACTTGGAACGAAATACAAAGTTTTTATTTTCACGAAATTTGCAAGACATGTAGACCTCCAATTGGAATTTTTTCTCACGAACCGTAAGACGTAGAAAAAATCTGAGAACTTGAGAAGAATAAGTAGCAAATTTTATGTAGGAAAACTGCACCGGTTTGACTCTAGGACCGAAATTGACACCAATATGCCCGATTATTGAATTTTGAAAAAAATCCAAGGGTACCCCCTTTAAACATTTTTGGGCAAATTCCAATTTTAGGAAACTGTTTTTTTAATGTTAATATATACACTAGGTATAACTTATTCCAAATATGTGTTTTTTTTCTATCCCCTACCCACAGTTTGGCAAAAATAATGGAAAAATCGAATTAAAAATTTTCAGTTTTTTCCGTTTTCCGGCCAAACGGTGCATTTTCTCATAGAGGTATGTATATCTTTTTTGAATCAGTACGTCAGGCTTAATCGAAATAAATTAAATTTGGAACGAAATACAAAGTTTTTATTTTCACGAAATTTGCAAGACATGTAGACCTACAATTGGAATTTTTTCTCACGAACCGTAAGACGTAGAAAAAATCTGGGAACTTAAAAAGAACAAGTAGCAAATTTTATGTAAGAAATGTGCACCGGTTTGACTCTAGGACCGGAATTGACGCCAATATATCCGATTAAAGGATGTTTAAATGATGAACAAATATTACAAAAAATTATAGTTTTTTCCATTTTGCGGCCAAACGGTGCATTTTCTCATAGGGGTATGTATATCTTTTTTGAATCAGTACGTCAGGCTTAATCGAAATAAATTAAACTTGGAACGAAATACAAAGTTTTTATTTTCACGAAATTTGCAAGACATGTAGACCTCCAATTGGAATTTTTTCTCACGAACCGTAAGACGTAGAAAAAATCTGAGAACTTGAGAAGAATAAGTAGCAAATTTTATGTAGGAAAAGTGCACCGGTTTGACTCTAGGACCGAAATTGACACAAATATGCCCGATTATTGAATTTTGAAAAAAATCCAAGGGTACCCCCTTTAAACATTTTTGGGCAAATTCCAATTTTAGGAAATTGTTTTTTTAATGTTAATATATACACTAGGTACAACTTATTCCAAATATGTGTTTTTTTTTCTATCCCCTACCCACAGTTTGGCAAAAATAATGGAAAAATCGAATTAAAAATTTTCAGTTTTTTCCATTTTCCGGCCAAACGGTGCATTTTCTCATAGGGGTATGTATATCTTTTTTGAATCAGTACATCAGGCTTAATCGAAATAAATTAAATTTGGAACGAAATACAAAGTTTTTATTTTCACGAAATTTGCAAGACATGTAGACCTCCAATTGGAAATTTTTCTCACGAACCGTAAGACGTAGAAAAAATCTGAGAACTTGAGAAGAACAAGTAGCAAATTTTATGTAGGAAAAGTGCACCGGTTTGACTCTAGGACCGAAATTGACACCAATATGCCCGATTATTGAATTTTGAAAAAAATCCAAGGGTACCCCCTTTAAACATTTTTGGGCAAATTCCAATTTTAGGAAATTGTTTTTTTAATGTTGATATATACACTAGGTCTAACTTATTCCAAATATGTGTTTTTTTTCTATCCCCTGCCCACAGTTTGGCAAAAATAATGGAAAAATCGAATTAAAAATTTTCAGTTTTTTCCATTTTCCGGCCAAACGGTGCATTTTCTCATAGGGGTATGTATATCTTTTTTGAATCAGTACATCAGGCTTAATCGAAATGAATTAAATTTGGAACGAAATACAAAGTTTTTATTTTCACGAAATTTGCAAGACATGTAGACCTCCAATTGGAAATTTTTCTCACGAACCGTAAGACGTAAAAAAAATCTGAGAACTTGAGAAGAACAAGTAGCAAATTTTATGTAAGAAATGTGCACCGGTTTGACTCTAGGACCGGAATTGACGCCAATATATCCGATTAAAGGATGTTTAAATGATGAACAAATATTACAAAAAATTATAGTTTTTTCCATTTTCCGGCCAAACGGTGCATTTTCTCATAGGAGTATGTATATCTTTTTTGAATCAGTACGTCAGGCTTAATCGAAATAAATTAAACTTGGAACGAAATACAAAGTTTTTATTTTCACGAAATTTGCAAGACATGTAGACCTCCAATTGGAATTTTTTCTCACGAACCGTAAGACGTAGAAAAAATCTGAGAACTTGAGAAGAATAAGTAGCAAATTTTATGTAGGAAAAGTGCACCGGTTTGACTCTAGGACCGAAATTGACACCAATATGCCCGATTATTGAATTTTGAAAAAAATCCAAGGGTACCCCCTTTAAACATTTTTGGGCAAATTCCAATTTTAGGAAATTGTTTTTTTAATGTTAATATATACACTAGGTATAACTTATTCCAAATATGTGTTTTTTTTCTATCCCCTACCCACAGTTTGGCAAAAATAATGGAAAAATCGAATTAAAAATTTTCAGTTTTTTCCGTTTTCCGGCCAAACGGTGCATTTTCTCATAGGGGTATGTATATCTTTTTTGAATCAGTACATCAGGCTTAATCGAAATGAATTAAATTTGGAACGAAATACAAAGTTTTTATTTTCACGAAATTTGCAAGACATGTAGACCTCCAATTGGAAATTTTTCTCACGAACAGTAAGACGTAAAAAAAATCTGAGAACTTGAGAAGAACAAGTAGCAAATTTTATGTAAGAAATGTGCACCGGTTTGACTCTAGGACCGGAATTGACGCCAATATATCCGATTAAAGGATGTTTAAATGATGAACAAATATTACAAAAAATTATAGTTTTTTCCGTTTTCCGGCCAAACGGTGCATTTTCTCATGGGGGTATGTATATCTTTTTTGAATTAGTACGTCAGGCTTAATCGAAATAAATTAAATTTGGAACGAAATACAAAGTTTTTATTTTCACGAAATTTGCAAGACATGTAGACCTACAATTGGAATTTTTTCTCACGAACCGTAAGACGTAGAAAAAATCTGGGAACTTGAGAAGAACAAGTAGCAAATTTTATGTAAGAAATGTGCACCGGTTTGACTCTAGGACCGGAATTGACGCCAATATATCCGATTAAAGGATGTTTAAATGATGAACAAATATTACAAAAAATTATAGTTTTTTCCATTTTGCGGCCAAACGGTGCATTTTCTCATAGGGGTATGTATATCTTTTTTGAATAAGTACGTCAGGCTTAATCGAAATAAATTAAACTTGGAACGAAATACAAAGTTTTTATTTTCACGAAATTTGCAAGACATGTAGACCTCCAATTGGAAATTTTTCTCACGAACCGTAAGACGTAGAAAAAATCTGAGAACTTGAGAAGAACAAGTAGCAAATTTTATGTAAGAAATGTGCACCGGTTTGACTCTAGGACCGGAATTGACGCCAATATATCCGATTAAAGGATGTTTAAATGATGAACAAATATTACAAAAAATTATAGTTTTTTCCATTTTCCGGCCAAACGGTGCATTTTCTCATAGGGGTATGTATATCTTTTTTGAATCAGTACGTCAGGCTTAATCGAAATAAATTAAACTTGCAACGAAATACAAAGTTTTTATTTTCACGAAATTTGCAAGACATGTAGACCTCCAATTGGAATTTTTTCTCACGAACCGTAAGATGTAGAAAAAATCTGAGAACTTGAGAAGAATAAGTAGCAAATTTTATGTAGGAAAAGTGCACCGGTTTGACTCTAGGACCGAAATTGACACCAATATGCCCGATTATTGAATTTTGAAAAAAATCCAAGGGTACCCCCTTTAAACATTTTTGGGCAAATTCCAATTTTAGGAAATTGTTTTTTTAATGTTAATATATACACTAGGTATAACTTATTCCAAATATGTGTTTTTTTTCTATCCCCCACCCACAGTTTGGCAAAAATAATGGAAAAATCGAATTAAAAATTTTCAGTTTTTTCCGTTTTCCGGCCAAACGGTGCATTTTCTCATAGGGGTATGTATATCTTTTTTGAATCAGTACGTCAGGCTTAATCGAAATAAATTAAATTTGGAACGAAATACAAAGTTTATATTTTCACGAAATTTGCAAGACATGTAGACCTCCAATTGGAATTTTTTCTCACGAACCGTAAGACGTAGAAAAAATCTGAGAACTTGAGAAGAATAAGTAGCAAATTTTATGTAGGAAAAGTGCACCGGTTTGACTCTAGGACCGAAATTGACACAAATATGCCCGATTATTGAATTTTGAAAAAAATCCAAGGGTACCCCCTTTAAACATTTTTGGGCAAATTCCAATTTTAGGAAATTGTTTTTTTAATGTTAATATATACACTAGGTACAACTATTCCAAATATGTGTTTTTTTTTCTATCCCCTACCCACAGTTTGGCAAAAATAATGGAAAAATCGAATTAAAAATTTTCAGTTTTTTCCATTTTCCGGCCAAACGGTGCATTTTCTCATAGGGGTATGTATATCTTTTTTGAATCAGTACATCAGGCTTAATCGAAATAAATTAAATTTGGAACGAAATACAAAGTTTTTATTTTCACGAAATTTGCAAGACATGTAGACCTCCAATTGGAAATTTTTCTCACGAACCGTAAGACGTAGAAAAAATCTGAGAACTTGAGAAGAACAAGTAGCAAATTTTATGTAAGAAATGTGCACCGGTTTGACTCTAGGACCGGAATTGACGCCAATATATCCGATTAAAGGATGTTTAAATGATGAACAAATATTACAAAAAATTATAGTTTTTTCCGTTTTCCGGCCAAACGGTGCATTTTCTCATAGGGGTATGTATATCTTTTTTGAATTAGTACGTCAGGCTTAATCGAAATAAATTAAATTTGGAACGAAATACAAAGTTTTTATTTTCACGAAATTTGCAAGACATGTAGACCTACAATTGGAATTTTTTCTCACGAACCGTAAGACGTAGAAAAAATCTGGGAACTTGAGAAGAACAAGTAGCAAATTTTATGTAAGAAATGTGCACCGGTTTGACTCTAGGACCGGAATTGACGCCAATATATCCGATTAAAGGATGTTTAAATGATGAACAAATATTACAAAAAATTATAGTTTTTTCCATTTTGCGGCCAAACGGTGCATTTTCTCATAGGAGTATGTATATCTTTTTTGAATCAGTACGTCAGGCATAATCGAAATAAATTAAACTTGGAACGAAATACAAAGTTTTTATTTTCACGAAATTTGCAAGACATGTAGACCTCCAATTGGAATTTTTTCTCACGAACCGTAAGACGTAGAAAAAATCTGAGAACTTGAGAAGAATAAGTAGCAAATTTTATGTAGGAAAACTGCACCGGTTTGACTCTAGGACCGAAATTGACACCAATATGCCCGATTATTGAATTTTGAAAAAAATCCAAGGGTACCCCCTTTAAACATTTTTGGGCAAATTCCAATTTTAGGAAACTGTTTTTTTAATGTTAATATATACACTAGGTATAACTTATTCCAAATATGTGTTTTTTTTCTATCCCCTACCCACAGTTTGGCAAAAATAATGGAAAAATCGAATTAAAAATTTTCAGTTTTTTCCGTTTTCCGGCCAAACGGTGCATTTTCTCATAGAGGTATGTATATCTTTTTTGAATCAGTACGTCAGGCTTAATCGAAATAAATTAAATTTGGAACGAAATACAAAGTTTTTATTTTCACGAAATTTGCAAGACATGTAGACCTACAATTGGAATTTTTTCTCACGAACCGTAAGACGTAGAAAAAATCTGGGAACTTAAAAAGAACAAGTAGCAAATTTTATGTAAGAAATGTGCACCGGTTTGACTCTAGGACCGAATTGACGCCAATATATCCGATTAAAGGATGTTTAAATGATGAACAAATATTACAAAAAATTATAGTTTTTTCCATTTTGCGGCCAAACGGTGCATTTTCTCATAGGGGTATGTATATCTTTTTTGAATCAGTACGTCAGGCTTAATCGAAATAAATTAAACTTGGAACGAAATACAAAGTTTTTATTTTCACGAAATTTGCAAGACATGTAGACCTCCAATTGGAATTTTTTCTCACGAACCGTAAGACGTAGAAAAAATCTGAGAACTTGAGAAGAATAAGTAGCAAATTTTATGTAGGAAAAGTGCACCGGTTTGACTCTAGGACCGAAATTGACACAAATATGCCCGATTATTGAATTTTGAAAAAAATCCAAGGGTACCCCCTTTAAACATTTTTGGGCAAATTCCAATTTTAGGAAATTGTTTTTTTAATGTTAATATATACACTAGGTACAACTTATTCCAAATATGTGTTTTTTTTTCTATCCCCTACCCACAGTTTGGCAAAAATAATGGAAAAATCGAATTAAAAATTTTCAGTTTTTTCCATTTTCCGGCCAAACGGTGCATTTTCTCATAGGGGTATGTATATCTTTTTTGAATCAGTACATCAGGCTTAATCGAAATAAATTAAATTTGGAACGAAATACAAAGTTTTTATTTTCACGAAATTTGCAAGACATGTAGACCTCCAATTGGAAATTTTTCTCACGAACCGTAAGACGTAGAAAAAATCTGAGAACTTGAGAAGAACAAGTAGCAAATTTTATGTAAGAAATGTGCACCGGTTTGACTCTAGGACCGGAATTGACGCCAATATATCCGATTAAAGGATGTTTAAATGATGAACAAATATTACAAAAAATTATAATTTTTTCCATTTTCCGGCCAAACGGTGCATTTTCTCATAGGGGTATGTATATCTTTTTTGAATCAGTACGTCATGCTTAATCGAAATAAATTAAACTTGGAACGAAATACAAAGTTTTTATTTTCACGAAATTTGCAAGACATGTAGACCTCCAATTGGAATTTTTTCTCACGAACCGTAAGACGTAGAAAAAATCTGAGAACTTGAGAAGAATAAGTAGCAAATTTTATGTAGGAAAACTGCACCGGTTTGACTCTAGGACCGAAATTGACACCAATATGCCCGATTATTGAATTTTGAAAAAAATCCAAGGGTACCCCCTTTAAACATTTTTGGGCAAATTCCAATTTTAGGAAACTGTTTTTTTAATGTTAATATATACACTAGGTATAACTTATTCCAAATATGTGTTTTTTTTCTATCCCCTACCCACAGTTTGGCAAAAATAATGGAAAAATCGAATTAAAAATTTTCAGTTTTTTCCGTTTTCCGGCCAAACGGTGCATTTTCTCATAGAGGTATGTATATCTTTTTTGAATCAGTACGTCAGGCTTAATCGAAATAAATTAAATTTGGAACGAAATACAAAGTTTTTATTTTCACGAAATTTGCAAGACATGTAGACCTACAATTGGAATTTTTTCTCACGAACCGTAAGACGTAGAAAAAATCTGGGAACTTAAAAAGAACAAGTAGCAAATTTTATGTAAGAAATGTGCACCGGTTTGACTCTAGGACCGGAATTGACGCCAATATATCCGATTAAAGGATGTTTAAATGATGAACAAATATTACAAAAAATTATAGTTTTTTCCATTTTGCGGCCAAACGGTGCATTTTCTCATAGGGGTATGTATATCTTTTTTGAATCAGTACGTAAGGCTTAATCGAAATAAATTAAACTTGGAACGAAATACAAAGTTTTTATTTTCACGAAATTTGCAAGACATGTAGACCTACAATTGGAATTTTTTCTCACGAACCGTAAGACGTAGAAAAAATCTGGGAACTTGAGAAGAACAAGTAGCAAATTTTATGTAAGAAATGTGCACCGGTTTGACTCTAGGACCGGAATTGACGCCAATATATCCGATTAAAGGATGTTTAAATGATGAACAAATATTACAAAAAATTATAGTTTTTTCCATTTTGCGGCCAAACGGTGCATTTTCTCATAGGGGTATGTATATCTTTTTTGAATCAGTACGTCAGGCTTAATCGAAATAAATTAAATTTGCAACGAAATACAAAGTTTTTATTTTCACGAAATTTGCAAGACATGTAGACCTCCAATTGGAATTTTTTCTCACGAACCGTAAGATGTAGAAAAAATCTGAGAACTTGAGAAGAATAAGTAGCAAATTTTATGTAGGAAAAGTGCACCGGTTTGACTCTAGGACCGAAATTGACACCAATATGCCCGATTATTGAATTTTGAAAAAAATCCAAGGGTACCCCCTTTAAACATTTTTGGGCAAATTCCAATTTTAGGAAATTGTTTTTTTAATGTTAATATATACACTAGGTATAACTTATTCCAAATATGTGTTTTTTTTCTATCCCCCACCCACAGTTTGGCAAAAATAATGGAAAAATCGAATTAAAAATTTTCAGTTTTTTCCGTTTTCCGGCCAAACGGTGCATTTTCTCATAGGGGTATGTATATCTTTTTTGAATCAGTACGTCAGGCTTAATCGAAATAAATTAAATTTGTAACGAAATACAAAGTTTTTATTTTCACGAAATTTGCAAGACATGTAGACCTCCAATTGGAATTTTTTCTCACGAACCGTAAGACGTAGAAAAAATCTGAGAACTTGAGAAGAACAAGTAGCAAATTTTATGTAGGAAATGTGCACCGGTTTGACTCTAGGACCGAAATTGACACCAATATGCCCGATTATTGAATTTTGAAAAAAATCGAAGGGTACCCCCTTTAAACATTTTTGGGCAAATTCCAATTTTAGGAAATTGTTTTTTTAATGTTGATATATACACTAGGTCTAACTTATTCCAAATATGTGTTTTTTTTCTATCCCCTACCCACAGTTTGGCAAAAATAATGGAAAAATCGAATTAAAAATTTTCAGTTTTTTCTATTTTCCGGCCAAACGGTGCATTTTCTCATAGGGGTATGTATATCTTTTTTGAATCAGTACGTCAGGCTTAATCGAAATAAATTAAATTTGGAACGAAATACAAAGTTTATATTTTCACGAAATTTGCAAGACATGTAGACCTACAATTGGAATTTTTTCTCACGAACCGTAAGACGTAGAAAAAATCTGGGAACTTGAGAAGAACAAGTAGCAAATTTTATGTAAGAAATGTGCACCGGTTTGACTCTAGGACCGGAATTGACGCCAATATATCCGATTAAAGGATGTTTAAATGATGAACAAATATTACAAAAAATTATAGTTTTTTCCGTTTTCCGGCCAAACGGTGCATTTTCTCATAGGGGTATGTATATCTTTTTTGAATTAGTACGTCAGGCTTAATCGAAATAAATTAAATTTGGAACGAAATACAAAGTTTTTATTTTCACGAAATTTGCAAGACATGTAGACCTACAATTGGAATTTTTTCTCACGAACCGTAAGACGTAGAAAAAATCTGGGAACTTGAGAAGAACAAGTAGCAAATTTTATGTAAGAAATGTGCACCGGTTTGACTCTAGGACCGGAATTGACGCCAATATATCCGATTAAAGGATGTTTAAATGATGAACAAATATTACAAAAAATTATAGTTTTTTCCATTTTGCGGCCAAACGGTGCATTTTCTCATAGGGGTATGTATATCTTTTTTGAATCAGTACGTCAGGCTTAATCGAAATAAATTAAACTTGGAACGAAATACAAAGTTTTTATTTTCACGAAATTTGCAAGACATGTAGACCTCCAATTGGAATTTTTTCTCACGAACCGTAAGACGTAGAAAAAATCTGAGAACTTGAGAAGAATAAGTAGCAAATTTTATGTAGGAAAACTGCACCGGTTTGACTCTAGGACCGAAATTGACACCAATATGCCCGATTATTGAATTTTGAAAAAAATCCAAGGGTACCCCCTTTAAACATTTTTGGGCAAATTCCAATTTTAGGAAACTGTTTTTTTAATGTTAATATATACACTAGGTATAACTTATTCCAAATATGTGTTTTTTTTCTATCCCCTACCCACAGTTTGGCAAAAATAATGGAAAAATCGAATTAAAAATTTTCAGTTTTTTCCGTTTTCCGGCCAAACGGTGCATTTTCTCATAGAGGTATGTATATCTTTTTTGAATCAGTACGTCAGGCTTAATCGAAATAAATTAAATTTGGAACGAAATACAAAGTTTTTATTTTCACGAAATTTGCAAGACATGTAGACCTACAATTGGAATTTTTTCTCACGAACCGTAAGACGTAGAAAAAATCTGGGAACTTAAAAAGAACAAGTAGCAAATTTTATGTAAGAAATGTGCACCGGTTTGACTCTAGGACCGGAATTGACGCCAATATATCCGATTAAAGGATGTTTAAATGATGAACAAATATTACAAAAAATTATAGTTTTTTCCATTTTGCGGCCAAACGGTGCATTTTCTCATAGGGGTATGTATATCTTTTTTGAATCAGTACGTCAGGCTTAATCGAAATAAATTAAACTTGGAACGAAATACAAAGTTTTTATTTTCACGAAATTTGCAAGACATGTAGACCTCCAATTGGAATTTTTTCTCACGAACCGTAAGACGTAGAAAAAATCTGAGAACTTGAGAAGAATAAGTAGCAAATTTTATGTAGGAAAAGTGCACCGGTTTGACTCTAGGACCGAAATTGACACAAATATGCCCGATTATTGAATTTTGAAAAAAATCCAAGGGTACCCCCTTTAAACATTTTTGGGCAAATTCCAATTTTAGGAAATTGTTTTTTTAATGTTAATATATACACTAGGTACAACTTATTCCAAATATGTGTTTTTTTTTCTATCCCCTACCCACAGTTTGGCAAAAATAATGGAAAAATCGAATTAAAAATTTTCAGTTTTTTCCATTTTCCGGCCAAACGGTGCATTTTCTCATAGGGGTATGTATATCTTTTTTGAATCAGTACATCAGGCTTAATCGAAATAAATTAAATTTGGAACGAAATACAAAGTTTTTATTTTCACGAAATTTGCAAGACATGTAGACCTCCAATTGGAAATTTTTCTCACGAACCGTAAGACGTAGAAAAAATCTGAGAACTTGAGAAGAACAAGTAGCAAATTTTATGTAAGAAATGTGCACCGGTTTGACTCTAGGACCGGAATTGACGCCAATATATCCGATTAAAGGATGTTTAAATGATGAACAAATATTACAAAAAATTATAGTTTTTTCCATTTTGCGGCCAAACGGTGCATTTTCTCATAGGGGTATGTATATCTTTTTTGAATCAGTACGTAAGGCTTAATCGAAATAAATTAAACTTGGAACGAAATACAAAGTTTTTATTTTCACGAAATTTGCAAGACATGTAGACCTCCAATTGGAATTTTTTCTCACGAACCGTAAGACGTAGAAAAAATCTGGGAACTTGAGAAGAACAAGTAGCAAATTTTATGTAAGAAATGTGCATCGGTTTGACTCTAGGACCGGAATTGACGCCAATATATCCGATTAAAGGATGTTTAAATGATGAACAAATATTACAAAAAATTATAGTTTTTTCCATTTTGCGGCCAAACGGTGCATTTTCTCATAGGGGTATGTATATCTTTTTTGAATAAGTACGTCAGGCTTAATCGAAATAAATTAAACTTGGAACGAAATACAAAGTTTTTATTTTCACGAAATTTGCAAGACATGTAGACCTCCAATTGGAAATTTTTCTCACGAACCGTAAGACGTAGAAAAAATCTGAGAACTTGAGAAGAACAAGTAGCAAATTTTATGTAAGAAATGTGCACCGGTTTGACTCTAGGTCCGGAATTGACGCCAATATATCCGATTAAAGGATGTTTAAATGATGAACAAATATTACAAAAAATTATAGTTTTTTCCATTTTCCGGCCAAACGGTGCATTTTCTCATAGGGGTATGTATATCTTTTTTGAATCAGTACGTCAGGCTTAATCGAAATAAATTAAACTTGCAACGAAATACAAAGTTTTTATTTTCACGAAATTTGCAAGACATGTAGACCTCCAATTGGAATTTTTTCTCACGAACCGTAAGACGTAGAAAAAATCTGAGAACTTGAGAAGAATAAGTAGCAAATTTTATGTAGGAAAAGTGCACCGGTTTGACTCTAGGACCGAAATTGACACCAATATGCCCGATTATTGAATTTTGAAAAAAATCCAAGGGTACCCCCTTTAAACATTTTTGGGCAAATTCCAATTTTAGGAAACTGTTTTTTTAATGTTAATATATACACTAGGTATAACTTATTCCAAATATGTGTTTTTTTTCTATCCCCTACCCACAGTTTGGCAAAAATAATGGAAAAATCGAATTAAAAATTTTCAGTTTTTTCCGTTTTCCGGCCAAACGGTGCATTTTCTCATAGAGGTATGTATATCTTTTTTGAATCAGTACGTCAGGCTTAATCGAAATAAATTAAATTTGGAACGAAATACAAAGTTTTTATTTTCACGAAATTTGCAAGACATGTAGACCTACAATTGGAATTTTTTCTCACGAACCGTAAGACGTAGAAAAAATCTGGGAACTTAAAAAGAACAAGTAGCAAATTTTATGTAAGAAATGTGCACCGGTTTGACTCTAGGACCGGAATTGACGCCAATATATCCGATTAAAGGATGTTTAAATGATGAACAAATATTACAAAAAATTATAGTTTTTTCCATTTTGCGGCCAAACGGTGCATTTTCTCATAGGGGTATGTATATCTTTTTTGAATCAGTACGTCAGGCTTAATCGAAATAAATTAAACTTGGAACGAAATACAAAGTTTTTATTTTCACGAAATTTGCAAGACATGTAGACCTCCAATTGGAATTTTTTCTCACGAACCGTAAGACGTAGAAAAAATCTGAGAACTTGAGAAGAATAAGTAGCAAATTTTATGTAGGAAAAGTGCACCGGTTTGACTCTAGGACCGAAATTGACACAAATATGCCCGATTATTGAATTTTGAAAAAAATCCAAGGGTACCCCCTTTAAACATTTTTGGGCAAATTCCAATTTTAGGAAATTGTTTTTTTAATGTTAATATATACACTAGGTACAACTTATTCCAAATATGTGTTTTTTTTTCTATCCCCTACCCACAGTTTGGCAAAAATAATGGAAAAATCGAATTAAAAATTTTCAGTTTTTTCCGTTTTCCGGCCAAACGGTGCATTTTCTCATAGGGGTATGTATATCTTTTTTGAATCAGTACGTCAGGCTTAATCGAAATAAATTAAATTTGGAACGAAATACAAAGTTTTTATTTTCACGAAATTTGCAAGACATGTAGACCTACAATTGGAATTTTTTCTCACGAACCGTAAGACGTAGAAAAAATCTGGGAACTTGAGAAGAACAAATAGCAAATTTTATGTAAGAAATGTGCACCGGTTTGACTCTAGGACCGGAATTGACACCAATATATCCGATTAAAGGATGTTTAAATGATGAACAAATATTACAAAAAATTATAGTTTTTTCCGTTTTCCGGCCAAACGGTGCATTTTCTCATAGGGGTATGTATATCTTTTTTGAATTAGTACGTCAGGCTTAATCGAAATAAATTAAATTTGGAACGAAATACAAAGTTTTTATTTTCACGAAATTTGCAAGACATGTAGACCTACAATTGGAATTTTTTCTCACGAACCGTAAGACGTAGAAAAAATCTGGGAACTTGAGAAGAACAAGTAGCAAATTTTATGTAAGAAATGTGCACCGGTTTGACTCTAGGACCGGAATTGACGCCAATATATCCGATTAAAGGATGTTTAAATGATGAACAAATATTACAAAAAATTATAGTTTTTTCCATTTTGCGGCCAAACGGTGCATTTTCTCATAGGGGTATGTATATCTTTTTTGAATAAGTACGTCAGGCTTAATCGAAATAAATTAAACTTGGAACGAAATACAAAGTTTTTATTTTCACGAAATTTGCAAGACATGTAGACCTCCAATTGGAAATTTTTCTCACGAACCGTAAGACGTAGAAAAAATCTGAGAACTTGAGAAGAACAAGTAGCAAATTTTATGTAAGAAATGTGCACCGGTTTGACTCTAGGTCCGGAATTGACGCCAATATATCCGATTAAAGGATGTTTAAATGATGAACAAATATTACAAAAAATTATAGTTTTTTCCATTTTCCGGCCAAACGGTGCATTTTCTCATAGGGGTATGTATATCTTTTTTGAATTAGTACGTCAGGCTTAATCGAAATAAATTAAATTTGGAACGAAATACAAAGTTTTTATTTTCACGAAATTTGCAAGACATGTAGACCTACAATTGGAATTTTTTCTCACGAACCGTAAGACGTAGAAAAAATCTGGGAACTTGAGAAGAACAAGTAGCAAATTTTATGTAAGAAATGTGCACCGGTTTGACTCTAGGACCGGAATTGACGCCAATATATCCGATTAAAGGATGTTTAAATGATGAACAAATATTACAAAAAATTATAGTTTTTTCCATTTTGCGGCCAAACGGTGCATTTTCTCATAGGGGTATGTATATCTTTTTTGAATAAGTACGTCAGGCTTAATCGAAATAAATTAAACTTGGAACGAAATACAAAGTTTTTATTTTCACGAAATTTGCAAGACATGTAGACCTCCAATTGGAAATTTTTCTCACGAACCGTAAGACGTAGAAAAAATCTGAGAACTTGAGAAGAACAAGTAGCAAATTTTATGTAAGAAATGTGCACCGGTTTGACTCTAGGTCCGGAATTGACGCCAATATATCCGATTAAAGGATGTTTAAATGATGAACAAATATTACAAAAAATTATAGTTTTTTCCATTTTCCGGCCAAACGGTGCATTTTCTCATAGGGGTATGTATATCTTTTTTGAATCAGTACGTCAGGCTTAATCGAAATAAATTAAACTTGCAACGAAATACAAAGTTTTTATTTTCACGAAATTTGCAAGACATGTAGACCTCCAATTGGAATTTTTTCTCACGAACCGTAAGACGTAGAAAAAATCTGAGAACTTGAGAAGAATAAGTAGCAAATTTTATGTAGGAAAAGTGCACCGGTTTGACTCTAGGACCGAAATTGACACCAATATGCCCGATTATTGAATTTTGAAAAAAATCCAAGGGTACCCCCTTTAAACATTTTTGGGCAAATTCCAATTTTAGGAAATTGTTTTTTTAATGTTAATATATACACTAGGTATAACTTATTCCAAATATGTGTTTTTTTTCTATCCCCTACCCACAGTTTGGCAAAAATAATGGAAAAATCGAATTAAAAATTTTCAGTTTTTTCCGTTTTCCGGCCAAACGGTGCATTTTCTCATAGGGGTATGTATATCTTTTTTGAATCAGTACGTCAGGCTTAATCGAAATAAATTAAATTTGTAACGAAATACAAAGTTTTTATTTTCACGAAATTTGCAAGACATGTAGACCTCCAATTGGAATTTTTTCTCACGAACCGTAAGACGTAGAAAAAATCTGAGAACTTGAGAAGAACAAGTAGCAAATTTTATGTAGGAAATGTGCACCGGTTTGACTCTAGGACCGAAATTGACACCAATATGCCCGATTATTGAATTTTGAAAAAAATCCAAGGGTACCCCCTTTAAACATTTTTGGGCAAATTCCAATTTTAGGAAATTGTTTTTTTAATGTTGATATATACACTAGGTCTAACTTATTCCAAATATGTGTTTTTTTTCTATCCCCTGCCCACAGTTTGGCAAAAATAATGGAAAAATCGAATTAAAAATTTTCAGTTTTTTCCATTTTCCGGCCAAACGGTGCATTTTCTCATAGGGGTATGTATATCTTTTTTGAATCAGTACATCAGGCTTAATCGAAATGAATTAAATTTGGAACGAAATACAAAGTTTTTATTTTCACGAAATTTGCAAGACATGTAGACCTCCAATTGGAAATTTTTCTCACGAACCGTAAGACGTAAAAAAAATCTGAGAACTTGAGAAGAACAAGTAGCAAATTTTATGTAAGAAATGTGCACCGGTTTGACTCTAGGACCGGAATTGACGCCAATATATCCGATTAAAGGATGTTTAAATGATGAACAAATATTACAAAAAATTATAGTTTTTTCCATTTTCCGGCCAAACGGTGCATTTTCTCATAGGGGTATGTATATCTTTTTTGAATCAGTACGTCAGGCTTAATCGAAATAAATTAAACTTGGAACGAAATACAAAGTTTTTATTTTCACGAAATTTGCAAGACATGTAGACCTCCAATTGGAATTTTTTCTCACGAACCGTAAGACGTAGAAAAAATCTGAGAACTTGAGAAGAATAAGTAGCAAATTTTATGTAGGAAAAGTGCACCGGTTTGACTCTAGGACCGAAATTGACACCAATATGCCCGATTATTGAATTTTGAAAAAAATCCAAGGGTACCCCCTTTAAACATTTTTGGGCAAATTCCAATTTTAGGAAATTGTTTTTTTAATGTTAATATATACACTAGGTATAACTTATTCCAAATATGTGTTTTTTTTCTATCCCCTACCCACAGTTTGGCAAAAATAATGGAAAAATCGAATTAAAAATTTTCAGTTTTTTCCGTTTTCCGGCCAAACGGTGCATTTTCTCATAGGGGTATGTATATCTTTTTTGAATCAGTACGTCAGGCTTAATCGAAATAAATTAAATTTGGAACGAAATACAAAGATTTTATTTTCACGAAATTTGCAAGACATGTAGACCTACAATTGGAATTTTTTCTCACGAACCGTAAGACGTAGAAAAAATCTGGGAACTTGAGAAGAACAAGTAGCAAATTTTATGTAAGAAATGTGCACCGGTTTGACTCTAGGACCGGAATTGACGCCAATATATCCGATTAAAGGATGTTTAAATGATGAACAAATATTACAAAAAATTATAGTTTTTTCCGTTTTCCGGCCAAACGGTGCATTTTCTCATAGGGGTATGTATATCTTTTTTGAATTAGTACGTCAGGCTTAATCGAAATAAATTAAATTTGGAACGAAATACAAAGTTTTTATTTTCACGAAATTTGCAAGACATGTAGACCTACAATTGGAATTTTTCTCACGAACCGTAAGACGTAGAAAAAATCTGGGAACTTGAGAAGAACAAGTAGCAAATTTTATGTAAGAAATGTGCACCGGTTTGACTCTAGGACCGAAATTGACACCAATATGTCCGATTATTGAGTTTTGAAAAAAATCCAAGGGTACCCCCTTTAAACATTTTTGGGCAAATTCCAATTTTAGGAAATTGTTTTTTTAATGTTAATATATACACTAGGTCTAACTTATTCCAAATATGTGTTTTTTTTCTATCCCCTACCCACAGTTTGGCAAAAATAATGGAAAAATCGAATTAAAAATTTTCAGTTTTTTCCATTTTCCGGCCAAACGGTGCATTTTCTCATAGGGGTATGTATATCTTTTTGAATCAGTACATCAGGCTTAATCGAAATAAATTAAATTTGGAACGAAATACAAAGTTTTTATTTTCACGAAATTTGCAAGACATGTAGACCTCCAATTGGAAATTTTTCTCACGAACCGTAAGACGTAGAAAAAATCTGAGAACTTGAGAAGAACAAGTAGCAAATTTTATGTAAGAAATGTGCACCGGTTTGACTCTAGGACCGGAATTGACGCCAATATATCCGATTAAAGGATGTTTAAATGATGAACAAATATTACAAAAAATTATAATTTTTTCCATTTTCCGGCCAAACGGTGCATTTTCTCATAGGGGTATGTATATCTTTTTTGAATCAGTACGTCAGGCTTAATCGAAATAAGTTAAACTTGGAACGAAATACAAAGTTTTTATTTTCACGAAATTTGCAAGACATGTAGACCTCCAATTGGAATTTTTTCTCACGAACCGTAAGACGTAGAAAAAATCTGAGAACTTGAGAAGAATAAGTAGCAAATTTTATGTAGGAAAACTGCACCGGTTTGACTCTAGGACCGAAATTGACACCAATATGCCCGATTATTGAATTTTGAAAAAAATCCAAGGGTACCCCCTTTAAACATTTTTGGGCAAATTCCAATTTTAGGAAACTGTTTTTTTAATGTTAATATATACACTAGGTATAACTTATTCCAAATATGTGTTTTTTTTCTATCCCCTACCCACAGTTTGGCAAAAATAATGGAAAAATCGAATTAAAAATTTTCAGTTTTTTCCGTTTTCCGGCCAAACGGTGCATTTTCTCATAGAGGTATGTATATCTTTTTTGAATCAGTACGTCAGGCTTAATCGAAATAAATTAAACTTGGAACGAAATACAAAGTTTTTATTTTCACGAAATTTGCAAGACATGTAGACCTCCAATTGGAATTTTTTCTCACGAACCGTAAGACGTAGAAAAAATCTGAGAACTTGAGAAGAATAAGTAGCAAATTTTATGTAGGAAAAGTGCACCGGTTTGACTCTAGGACCGAAATTGACACCAATATGCCCGATTATTGAATTTGAAAAAAATCCAAGGGTACCCCCTTTAAACATTTTTGGGCAAATTCCAATTTTAGGAAATTGTTTTTTTAATGTTGATATATACACTAGGTCTAACTTATTCCAAATATGTGTTTTTTTTCTATCCCCTACCCACAGTTTGGCAAAAATAATGGAAAAATCGAATTAAAAATTTTCAGTTTTTTCCATTTTCCGGCCAAACGGTGCATTTTCTCATAGGGGTATGTATATCTTTTTTGAATCAGTACATCAGGCTTAATCGAAATAAATTAAATTTGGAACGAAATACAAAGTTTTTATTTTCACGAAATTTGCAAGACATGTAGACCTCCAATTGGAAATTTTTCTCACGAACCGTAAGACGTAGAAAAAATCTGAGAACTTGAGAAGAACAAGTAGCAAATTTTATGTAAGAAATGTGCACCGGTTTGACTCTAGGACCGGAATTGACGCCAATATATCTGATTAAAGGATGTTTAAATGATGAACAAATATTACAAAAAATTATAGTTTTTTCCATTTTGCGGCCAAACGGTGCATTTTCTCATAGGGGTATGTATATCTTTTTTGAATCAGTACGTCAGGCTTAATCGAAATAAGTTAAACTTGGAACGAAATACAAAGTTTTTATTTTCACGAAATTTGCAAGACATGTAGACCTCCAATTGGAATTTTTTCTCACGAACCGTAAGACGTAGAAAAAATCTGAGAACTTGAGAAGAATAAGTAGCAAATTTTATGTAGGAAAAGTGCACCGGTTTGACTCTAGGACCGAAATTGACACCAATATGCCCGATTATTGAATTTTGAAAAAAATCCAAGGGTACCCCCTTTAAACATTTTTGGGCAAATTCCAATTTAGGAAATTGTTTTTTTAATGTTAATATATACACTAGGTATAACTTATTCCAAATATGTGTTTTTTTTCTATCCCCTACCCACAGTTTGGCAAAAATAATGGAAAAATCGAATTAAAAATTTCAGTTTTTTCCGTTTTCCGGCCAAACGGTGCATTTTCTCATAGGGGTATGTATATCTTTTTTGAATCAGTACGTCAGGCTTAATCGAAATAAATTAAATTTGGAACGAAATACAAAGTTTTTATTTTCACGAAATTTGCAAGACATGTAGACCTACAATTGGAATTTTTTCTCACGAACCGTAAGACGTAGAAAAAATCTGGGAACTTGAGAAGAACAAGTAGCAAATTTTATGTAAGAAATGTGCACCGGTTTGACTCTAGGACCGGAATTGACGCCAATATATCCGATTAAAGGATGTTTAAATGATGAACAAATATTACAAAAAATTATAGTTTTTTCCGTTTTCCGGCCAAACGGTGCATTTTCTCATAGGGGTATGTATATCTTTTTTGAATTAGTACGTCAGGCTTAATCGAAATAAATTAAATTTGGAACGAAATACAAAGTTTTTATTTTCACGAAATTTGCAAGACATGTAGACCTACAATTGGAATTTTTTCTCACGAACCGTAAGACGTAGAAAAAATCTGGGAACTTGAGAAGAACAAGTAGCAAATTTTATGTAAGAAATGTGCACCGGTTTGACTCTAGGACCGAAATTGACACCAATATGTCCGATTATTGAGTTTTGAAAAAAATCCAAGGGTACCCCCTTTAAACATTTTTGGGCAAATTCCAATTTTAGGAAATTGTTTTTTTAATGTTAATATATACACTAGGTCTAACTTATTCCAAATATGTGTTTTTTTTCTATCCCCTACCCACAGTTTGGCAAAAATAATGGAAAAATCGAATTAAAAATTTTCAGTTTTTTCCATTTTCCGGCCAAACGGTGCATTTTCTCATAGGGGTATGTATATCTTTTTTGAATCAGTACATCAGGCTTAATCGAAATAAATTAAATTTGGAACGAAATACAAAGTTTTTATTTTCACGAAATTTGCAAGACATGTAGACCTCCAATTGGAAATTTTTCTCACGAACCGTAAGACGTAGAAAAAATCTGAGAACTTGAGAAGAACAAGTAGCAAATTTTATGTAAGAAATGTGCACCGGTTTGACTCTAGGACCGGAATTGACGCCAATATATCCGATTAAAGGATGTTTAAATGATGAACAAATATTACAAAAAATTATAATTTTTTCCATTTTCCGGCCAAACGGTGCATTTTCTCATAGGGGTATGTATATCTTTTTTGAATCAGTACGTCAGGCTTAATCGAAATAAGTTAAACTTGGAACGAAATACAAAGTTTTTATTTTCACGAAATTTGCAAGACATGTAGACCTCCAATTGGAATTTTTTCTCACGAACCGTAAGACGTAGAAAAAATCTGAGAACTTGAGAAGAATAAGTAGCAAATTTTATGTAGGAAAACTGCACCGGTTTGACTCTAGGACCGAAATTGACACCAATATGCCCGATTATTGAATTTTGAAAAAAATCCAAGGGTACCCCCTTTAAACATTTTTGGGCAAATTCCAATTTTAGGAAACTGTTTTTTTAATGTTAATATATACACTAGGTATAACTTATTCCAAATATGTGTTTTTTTTTCTATCCCCTACCCACAGTTTGGCAAAAATAATGGAAAAATCGAATTAAAAATTTTCAGTTTTTTCCGTTTTCCGGCCAAACGGTGCATTTTCTCATAGAGGTATGTATATCTTTTTTGAATCAGTACGTCAGGCTTAATCGAAATAAATTAAACTTGGAACGAAATACAAAGTTTTTATTTTCACGAAATTTGCAAGACATGTAGACCTCCAATTGGAATTTTTTCTCACGAACCGTAAGACGTAGAAAAAATCTGAGAACTTGAGAAGAATAAGTAGCAAATTTTATGTAGGAAAAGTGCACCGGTTTGACTCTAGGACCGAAATTGACACCAATATGCCCGATTATTGAATTTTGAAAAAATCCAAGGGTACCCCCTTTAAACATTTTTGGGCAAATTCCAATTTTAGGAAATTGTTTTTTTAATGTTGATATATACACTAGGTCTAACTTATTCCAAATATGTGTTTTTTTTCTATCCCCTACCCACAGTTTGGCAAAATAATGGAAAAATCGAATTAAAAATTTTCAGTTTTTTCCATTTTCCGGCCAAACGGTGCATTTTCTCATAGGGGTATGTATATCTTTTTTGAATCAGTACATCAGGCTTAATCGAAATAAATTAAATTTGGAACGAAATACAAAGTTTTTATTTTCACGAAATTTGCAAGACATGTAGACCTCCAATTGGAAATTTTTCTCACGAACCGTAAGACGTAGAAAAAATCTGAGAACTTGAGAAGAACAAGTAGCAAATTTTATGTAAGAAATGTGCACCGGTTTGACTCTAGGACCGAATTGACGCCAATATATCTGATTAAAGGATGTTTAAATGATGAACAAATATTACAAAAAATTATAGTTTTTTCCATTTTGCGGCCAAACGGTGCATTTTCTCATAGGGGTATGTATATCTTTTTTGAATCAGTACGTCAGGCTTAATCGAAATAAATTAAACTTGGAACGAAATACAAAGTTTTTATTTTCACGAAATTTGCAAGACATGTAGACCTCCAATTGGAAATTTTTCTCACGAACCGTAAGACGTAGAAAAAATCTGAGAACTTGAGAAGAACAAGTAGCAAATTTTATGTAAGAAATGTGCACCGGTTTGACTCTAGGACCGGAATTGACGCCAATATATCCGATTAAGGGATGTTTAAATGATGAACAAATATTACAAAAAATTATAGTTTTTTCCATTTTGCGGCCAAACGGTGCATTTTCTCATAGGGGTATGTATATCTTTTTTGAATAAGTACGTCAGGCTTAATCGAAATAAATTAAACTTGGAACGAAATACAAAGTTTTTATTTTCACGAAATTTGCAAGACATGTAGACCTCAATTGGAAATTTTTCTCACGAACCGTAAGACGTAGAAAAAATCAGAGAACTTGAGAAGAACAAGTAGCAAATTTTATGTAAGAAATGTGCACCGGTTTGACTCTAGGTCCGGAATTGACGCCAATATATCCGATTAAAGGATGTTTAAATGATGAACAAATATTACAAAAAATTATAGTTTTTTCCATTTTCCGGCCAAACGGTGCATTTTCTCATAGGGGTATGTATATCTTTTTTGAATCAGTACGTCAGGCTTAATCGAAATAAATTAAACTTGCAACGAAATACAAAGTTTTTATTTTCACGAAATTTGCAAGACATGTAGACCTCCAATTGGAATTTTTTCTCACGAACCGTAAGACGTAGAAAAAATCTGAGAACTTGAGAAGAATAAGTAGCAAATTTTATGTAGGAAAAGTGCACCGGTTTGACTCTAGGACCGAAATTGACACCAATATGCCCGATTATTGAATTTTGAAAAAAATCCAAGGGTACCCCCTTTAAACATTTTTGGGCAAATTCCAATTTTGGGAAACTGTTTTTTTAATGTTAATATATACACTAGGTATAACTTATTCCAAATATGTGTTTTTTTTCTATCCCCTACCCACAGTTTGGCAAAAATAATGGAAAAATCGAATTAAAAATTTTCAGTTTTTTCCGTTTTCCGGCCAAACGGTGAATTTTCTCATAGGGGTATGTATATCTTTTTTGAATCAGTACGTCAGGCTTAATCGAAATAAATTAAATTTGGAACGAAATACAAAGTTTTTATTTTCACGAAATTTGCAAGACATGTAGACCTACAATTGGAATTTTTTCTCACGAACCGTAAGACGTAGAAAAAATCTGGGAACTTGAGAAGAACAAGTAGCAAATTTTATGTAAGAAATGTGCACCGGTTTGACTCTAGGACCGGAATTGACGCCAATATATCCGATTAAAGGATGTTTAAATGATGAACAAATATTACAAAAAATTATAGTTTTTTCCGTTTTCCGGCCAAACGGTGCATTTTCTCATAGGGGTATGTATATCTTTTTTGAATTAGTACGTCAGGCTTAATCGAAATAAATTAAATTTGGAACGAAATACAAAGTTTTTATTTTCACGAAATTTGCAAGACATGTAGACCTACAATTGGAATTTTTTCTCACGAACCGTAAGACGTAGAAAAAATCTGGGAACTTGAGAAGAACAAGTAGCAAATTTTATGTAAGAAATGTGCACCGGTTTGACTCTAGGACCGGAATTGACGCCAATATATCCGATTAAAGGATGTTTAAATGATGAACAAATATTACAAAAAATTATAGTTTTTTCCATTTTGCGGCCAAACGGTGCATTTTCTCATAGGGGTATGTATATCTTTTTTGAATAAGTACGTCAGGCTTAATCGAAATAAATTAAACTTGGAACGAAATACAAAGTTTTTATTTTCACGAAATTTGCAAGACATGTAGACCTCCAATTGGAAATTTTTCTCACGAACCGTAAGACGTAGAAAAAATCTGAGAACTTGAGAAGAACAAGTAGCAAATTTTATGTAAGAAATGTGCACCGGTTTGACTCTAGGTCCGGAATTGACGCCAATATATCCGATTAAAGGATGTTTAAATGATGAACAAATATTACAAAAAATTATAGTTTTTTCCATTTTCCGGCCAAACGGTGCATTTTCTCATAGGGGTATGTATATCTTTTTTGAATCAGTACGTCAGGCTTAATCGAAATAAATTAAACTTGCAACGAAATACAAAGTTTTTATTTTCACGAAATTTGCAAGACATGTAGACCTCCAATTGGAATTTTTTCTCACGAACCGTAAGACGTAGAAAAAATCTGAGAACTTGAGAAGAATAAGTAGCAAATTTTATGTAGGAAAAGTGCACCGGTTTGACTCTAGGACCGAAATTGACACCAATATGCCCGATTATTGAATTTTGAAAAAAATCCAAGGGTACCCCCTTTAAACATTTTTGGGCAAATTCCAATTTTAGGAAATTGTTTTTTTAATGTTAATATATACACTAGGTATAACTTATTCCAAATATGTGTTTTTTTTCTATCCCCTACCCACAGTTTGGCAAAAATAATGGAAAAATCGAATTAAAAATTTTCAGTTTTTTCCGTTTTCCGGCCAAACGGTGCATTTTCTCATAGGGGTATGTATATCTTTTTTGAATCAGTACGTCAGGCTTAATCGAAATAAATTAAATTTGTAACGAAATACAAAGTTTTTATTTTCACGAAATTTGCAAGACATGTAGACCTCCAATTGGAATTTTTTCTCACGAACCGTAAGACGTAGAAAAAATCTGAGAACTTGAGAAGAACAAGTAGCAAATTTTATGTAGGAAATGTGCACCGGTTTGACTCTAGGACCGAAATTGACACCAATATGCCCGATTATTGAATTTTGAAAAAAATCCAAGGGTACCCCCTTTAAACATTTTTGGGCAAATTCCAATTTTAGGAAATTGTTTTTTTAATGTTGATATATACACTAGGTCTAACTTATTCCAAATATGTGTTTTTTTTCTATCCCCTGCCCACAGTTTGGCAAAAATAATGGAAAAATCGAATTAAAAATTTTCAGTTTTTTCCATTTTCCGGCCAAACGGTGCATTTTCTCATAGGGGTATGTATATCTTTTTTGAATCAGTACATCAGGCTTAATCGAAATGAATTAAATTTGGAACGAAATACAAAGTTTTTATTTTCACGAAATTTGCAAGACATGTAGACCTCCAATTGGAAATTTTTCTCACGAACCGTAAGACGTAAAAAAAATCTGAGAACTTGAGAAGAACAAGTAGCAAATTTTATGTAAGAAATGTGCACCGGTTTGACTCTAGGACCGGAATTGACGCCAATATATCCGATTAAAGGATGTTTAAATGATGAACAAATATTACAAAAAATTATAGTTTTTTCCATTTTCCGGCCAAACGGTGCATTTTCTCATAGGGGTATGTATATCTTTTTTGAATCAGTACGTCAGGCTTAATCGAAATAAATTAAACTTGGAACGAAATACAAAGTTTTTATTTTCACGAAATTTGCAAGACATGTAGACCTCCAATTGGAATTTTTTCTCACGAACCGTAAGACGTAGAAAAAATCTGAGAACTTGAGAAGAATAAGTAGCAAATTTTATGTAGGAAAAGTGCACCGGTTTGACTCTAGGACCGAAATTGACACCAATATGTCCGATTATTGAATTTTGAAAAAAATCCAAGGGTACCCCCTTTAAACATTTTTGGGCAAATTCCAATTTTAGGAAATTGTTTTTTTAATGTTAATATATACACTAGGTATAACTTATTCCAAATATGTGTTTTTTTTCTATCCCCTACCCACAGTTTGGCAAAAATAATGGAAAAATCGAATTAAAAATTTTCAGTTTTTTCCGTTTTCCGGCCAAACGGTGCATTTTCTCATAGGGGTATGTATATCTTTTTTGAATCAGTACGTCAGGCTTAATCGAAATAAATTAAATTTGGAACGAAATACAAAGTTTTTATTTTCACGAAATTTGCAAGACATGTAGACCTACAATTGGAATTTTTTCTCACGAACCGTAAGACGTAGAAAAAATCTGGGAACTTGAGAAGAACAAGTAGCAAATTTTATGTAAGAAATGTGCACCGGTTTGACTCTAGGACCGGAATTGACGCCAATATATCCGATTAAAGGATGTTTAAATGATGAACAAATATTACAAAAAATTATAGTTTTTTCCGTTTTCCGGCCAAACGGTGCATTTTCTCATAGGGGTATGTATATCTTTTTTGAATTAGTACGTCAGGCTTAATCGAAATAAATTAAATTTGGAACGAAATACAAAGTTTTTATTTTCACGAAATTTGCAAGACATGTAGACCTACAATTGGAATTTTTTCTCACGAACCGTAAGACGTAGAAAAAATCTGGGAACTTGAGAAGAACAAGTAGCAAATTTTATGTAAGAAATGTGCACCGGTTTGACTCTAGGACCGGAATTGACGCCAATATATCCGATTAAAGGATGTTTAAATGATGAACAAATATTACAAAAAATTATAGTTTTTTCCATTTTGCGGCCAAACGGTGCATTTTCTCATAGGGGTATGTATATCTTTTTTGAATCAGTACGTCAGGCTTAATCGAAATAAATTAAATTTAAAACGAAATACAAAGTTTTTATTTTCACGAAATTTGCAAGACATGTAGACCTCCAATTGGAATTTTTTCTCACGAACCGTAAGACGTAGAAAAAATCTGAGAACTTGAGAAGAACAAGTAGCAAATTTTATGTAGGAAATGTGCACCGGTTTGACTCTAGGACCGAAATTGACACCAATATGTCCGATTATTGAGTTTTGAAAAAAATCCAAGGGTACCCCCTTTAAACATTTTTGGGCAAATTCCAATTTTAGGAAATTGTTTTTTTAATGTTAATATATACACTAGGTCTAACTTATTCCAAATATGTGTTTTTTTTCTATCCCCTACCCACAGTTTGGCAAAAATAATGGAAAAATCGAATTAAAAATTTTCAGTTTTTTCCATTTTCCGGCCAAACGGTGCATTTTCTCATAGGGGTATGTATATCTTTTTTGAATCAGTACATCAGGCTTAATCGAAATAAATTAAATTTGGAACGAAATACAAAGTTTTTATTTTCACGAAATTTGCAAGACATGTAGACCTCCAATTGGAAATTTTTCTCACGAACCGTAAGACGTAGAAAAAATCTGAGAACTTGAGAAGAACAAGTAGCAAATTTTATGTAAGAAATGTGCACCGGTTTGACTCTAGGACCGGAATTGACGCCAATATATCCGATTAAAGGATGTTTAAATGATGAACAAATATTACAAAAAATTATAATTTTTTCCATTTTCCGGCCAAACGGTGCATTTTCTCATAGGGGTATGTATATCTTTTTTGAATCAGTACGTCAGGCTTAATCGAAATAAGTTAAACTTGGAACGAAATACAAAGTTTTTATTTTCACGAAATTTGCAAGACATGTAGACCTCCAATTGGAATTTTTTCTCACGAACCGTAAGACGTAGAAAAAATCTGAGAACTTGAGAAGAATAAGTAGCAAATTTTATGTAGGAAAACTGCACCGGTTTGACTCTAGGACCGAAATTGACACCAATATGCCCGATTATTGAATTTTGAAAAAAATCCAAGGGTACCCCCTTTAAACATTTTTGGGCAAATTCCAATTTTAGGAAACTGTTTTTTTAATGTTAATATATACACTAGGTATAACTTATTCCAAATATGTGTTTTTTTTCTATCCCCTACCCACAGTTTGGCAAAAATAATGGAAAAATCGAATTAAAAATTTTCAGTTTTTTCCGTTTTCCGGCCAAACGGTGCATTTTCTCATAGAGGTATGTATATCTTTTTTGAATCAGTACGTCAGGCTTAATCGAAATAAATTAAATTTGGAACGAAATACAAAGTTTTTATTTTCACGAAATTTGCAAGACATGTAGACCTACAATTGGAATTTTTTCTCACGAACCGTAAGACGTAGAAAAAATCTGGGAACTTAAAAAGAACAAGTAGCAAATTTTATGTAAGAAATGTGCACCGGTTTGACTCTAGGACCGGAATTGACGCCAATATATCCGATTAAAGGATGTTTAAATGATGAACAAATATTACAAAAAATTATAGTTTTTTCCATTTTGCGGCCAAACGGTGCATTTTCTCATAGGGGTATGTATATCTTTTTTGAATCAGTACGTCAGGCTTAATCGAAATAAATTAAACTTGGAACGAAATACAAAGTTTTTATTTTCACGAAATTTGCAAGACATGTAGACCTCCAATTGGAATTTTTTCTCACGAACCGTAAGACGTAGAAAAAATCTGAGAACTTGAGAAGAATAAGTAGCAAATTTTATGTAGGAAAAGTGCACCGGTTTGACTCTAGGACCGAAATTGACACCAATATGCCCGATTATTGAATTTTGAAAAAAATCCAAGGGTACCCCCTTTAAACATTTTTGGGCAAATTCCAATTTTAGGAAATTGTTTTTTTAATGTTGATATATACACTAGGTCTAACTTATTCCAAATATGTGTTTTTTTTCTATCCCCTACCCACAGTTTGGCAAAAATAATGGAAAAATCGAATTAAAAATTTTCAGTTTTTTCCATTTTCCGGCCAAACGGTGCATTTTCTCATAGGGGTATGTATATCTTTATTGAATCAGTACATCAGGCTTAATCGAAATAAATTAAATTTGGAACGAAATACAAAGTTTTTATTTTCACGAAATTTGCAAGACATGTAGACCTCCAATTGGAAATTTTTCTCACGAACCGTAAGACGTAGAAAAAATCTGAGAACTTGAGAAGAACAAGTAGCAAATTTTATGTAAGAAATGTGCACCGGTTTGACTCTAGGACCGGAATTGACGCCAATATATCTGATTAAAAGATGTTTAAATGATGAACAAATATTACAAAAAATTATAGTTTTTTCCATTTTGCGGCCAAACGGTGCATTTTCTCATAGGGGTATGTATATCTTTTTTGAATCAGTACGTCAGGCTTAATCGAAATAAATTAAACTTGGAACGAAATACAAAGTTTTTATTTTCACGAAATTTGCAAGACATGTAGACCTCCAATTGGAAATTTTTCTCACGAACCGTAAGACGTAGAAAAAATCTGAGAACTTGAGAAGAACAAGTAGCAAATTTTATGTAAGAAATGTGCACCGGTTTGACTCTAGGACCGGAATTGACGCCAATATATCCGATTAAGGGATGTTTAAATGATGAACAAATATTACAAAAAATTATAGTTTTTTCCATTTTCCGGCCAAACGGTGCATTTTCTCATAGGGGTATGTATATCTTTTTTGAATCAGTACGTCAGGCTTAATCGAAATAAATTAAACTTGCAACGAAATACAAAGTTTTTATTTTCACGAAATTTGCAAGACATGTAGACCTCCAATTGGAATTTTTTCTCACGAACCGTAAGACGTAGAAAAAATCTGAGAACTTGAGAAGAATAAGTAGCAAATTTTATGTAGGAAAAGTGCACCGGTTTGACTCTAGTACCGAAATTGACACCAATATGCCCGATTATTGAATTTTGAAAAAAATCCAAGGGTACCCCCTTTAAACATTTTTGGGCAAATTCCAATTTTAGGAAATTGTTTTTTTAATGTTAATATATACACTAGGTATAACTTATTCCAAATATGTGTTTTTTTTCTATCCCCTACCCACAGTTTGGCAAAAATAATGGAAAAATCGAATTAAAAATTTTCAGTTTTTTCCGTTTTCCGGCCAAACGGTGCATTTTCTCATGGGGGTATGTATATCTTTTTTGAATCAGTACGTCAGGCTTAATCAAAATAAATTAAATTTGTAACGAAATACAAAGTTTTTATTTTCACGAAATTTGCAAGACATGTAGACCTCCAATTGGAATTTTTTCTCACGAACCGTAAGACGTAGAAAAAATCTGAGAACTTGAGAAGAACAAGTAGCAAATTTTATGTAGGAAATGTGCACCGGTTTGACTCTAGGACCGAAATTGACACCAATATGCCCGATTATTGAATTTTGAAAAAAATCCAAGGGTACCCCCTTTAAACATTTTTGGGCAAATTCCAATTTTAGGAAATTGTTTTTTTAATGTTAATATATACACTAGGTCTAACTTATTCCAAATATGTGTTTTTTTTCTATCCCCTACCCACAGTTTGGCAAAAATAATGGAAAAATCGAATTAAAAATTTTCAGTTTTTTCCATTTTCCGGCCAAACGGTGCATTTTCTCATAGGGGTATGTATATCTTTTTTGAATCAGTACATCAGGCTTAATCGAAATAAATTAAATTTGGAACGAAATACAAAGTTTTTATTTTCACGAAATTTGCAAGACATGTAGACCTCCAATTGGAAATTTTTCTCACGAACCGTAAGACGTAGAAAAAATCTGAGAACTTGAGAAGAACAAGTAGCAAATTTTATGTAAGAAATGTGCACCGGTTTGACTCTAGGACCGGAATTGACGCCAATATATCCGATTAAAGGATGTTTAAATGATGAACAAATATTACAAAAAATTATAGTTTTTTCCATTTTGCGGCCAAACGGTGCATTTTCTCATAGGGGTATGTATATCTTTTTTGAATCAGTACGTCAGGCTTAATCGAAATAAATTAAACTTGGAACGAAATACAAAGTTTTTATTTTCACGAAATTTGCAAGACATGTAGACCTCCAATTGGAAATTTTTCTCACGAACCGTAAGACGTAGAAAAAATCTGAGAACTTGAGAAGAACAAGTAGCAAATTTTATGTAAGAAATGTGCACCGGTTTGACTCTAGGACCGGAATTGACGCCAATATATCCGATTAAGAGATGTTTAAATGATGAACAAATATTACAAAAAATTATAGTTTTTTCCATTTTCCGGCCAAACGGTGCATTTTCTCATAGGGGTATGTATATCTTTTTTGAATCAGTACGTCAGGCTTAATCGAAATAAATTAAACTTGCAACGAAATACAAAGTTTTTATTTTCACGAAATTTGCAAGACATGTAGACCTCCAATTGGAATTTTTTCTCACGAACCGTAAGACGTAGAAAAAATCTGAGAACTTGAGAAGAATAAGTAGCAAATTTTATGTAGGAAAAGTGCACCGGTTTGACTCTAGGACCGAAATTGACACCAATATGCCCGATTATTGAATTTTGAAAAAAATCCAAGGGTACCCCCTTTAAACATTTTTGGGCAAATTCCAATTTTAGGAAATTGTTTTTTTAATGTTAATATATACACTAGGTATAACTTATTCCAAATATGTGTTTTTTTTCTATCCCCTACCCACAGTTTGGCAAAAATAATGGAAAAATCGAATTAAAAATTTTCAGTTTTTTCCGTTTTCCGGCCAAACGGTGCATTTTCTCATAGGGGTATGTATATCTTTTTTGAATCAGTACGTCAGGCTTAATCAAAATAAATTAAATTTGTAACGAAATACAAAGTTTTTATTTTCACGAAATTTGCAAGACATGTAGACCTCCAATTGGAATTTTTTCTCACGAACCGTAAGACGTAGAAAAAATCTGAGAACTTGAGAAGAACAAGTAGCAAATTTTATGTAGGAAATGTGCACCGGTTTGACTCTAGGACCGAAATTGACACCAATATGCCCGATTATTGAATTTTGAAAAAAATCCAAGGGTGCCCCCTTTAAACATTTTTGGGCAAATTCCAATTTTAGGAAATTGTTTTTTTAATGTTGATATATACACTAGGTCTAACTTATTCCAAATATGTGTTTTTTTTCTATCCCCTACCCACAGTTTGGCAAAAATAATGGAAAAATTGAATTAAAAATTTTCAGTTTTTTCCATTTTCCGGCCAAACGGTGCATTTTCTCATAGGGGTATGTATATCTTTTTTGAATCAGTACATCAGGCTTAATCGAAATAAATTAAATTTGGAACGAAATACAAAGTTTTTATTTTCACGAAATTTGCAAGACATGTAGACCTCCAATTGGAAATTTTTCTCACGAACCGTAAGACGTAGAAAAAATCTGAGAACTTGAGAAGAACAAGTAGCAAATTTTATGTAAGAAATGTGCACCGGTTTGACTCTAGGACCGGAATTGACGCCAATATATCCGATTAAAGGATGTTTAAATGATGAACAAATATTACAAAAAATTATAGTTTTTTCCATTTTCCGGCCAAACGGTGCATTTTCTCATAGGGGTATGTATATCTTTTTTGAATCAGTACGTCAGGCTTAATCGAAATAAATTAAACTTGGAACGAAATACAAAGTTTTTATTTTCACGAAATTTGCAAGACATGTAGACCTCCAATTGGAATTTTTTCTCACGAACCGTAAGACGTAGAAAAAATCTGAGAACTTGAGAAGAATAAGTAGCAAATTTTATGTAGGAAAAGTGCACCGGTTTGACTCTAGGACCGAAATTGACACCAATATGCCCGATTATTGAATTTTGAAAAAAATCCAAGGGTACCCCCTTTAAACATTTTTGGGCAAATTCCAATTTTAGGAAATTGTTTTTTTAATGTTAATATATACACTAGGTATAACTTATTCCAAATATGTGTTTTTTTTCTATCCCCTACCCACAGTTTGGCAAAAATAATGGAAAAATCGAATTAAAAATTTTCAGTTTTTTCCGGTTTCCGGCCAAACGGTGCATTTTCTCATAGGGGTATGTATATCTTTTTTGAATCAGTACGTCAGGCTTAATCGAAATAAATTAAATTTGGAACGAAATACAAAGTTTTTATTTTCACGAAATTTGCAAGACATGTAGACCTCCAATTGGAATTTTTTCTCACGAACCGTAAGACGTAGAAAAAATCTGAGAACTTGAGAAGAACAAGTAGCAAATTTTATGTAGGAAATGTGCACCGGTTTGACTCTAGGACCGAAATTGACACCAATATGCCCGATTATTGAATTTTGAAAAAAATCCAAGGGTACCCCCTTTAAACATTTTTGGGCAAATTCCAATTTTAGGAAATTGTTTTTTTAATGTTGATATATACACTAGGTCTAACTTATTCCAAATATGTGTTTTTTTTCTATCCCCTACCCACAGTTTGGCAAAAATAATGGAAAAATCGAATTAAAAATTTTCAGTTTTTTCCATTTTCCGGCCAAACGGTGCATTTTCTCATAAGGGTACGTATATCTTTTTTGAATCAGTACATCAGGCTTAATCGAAATAAATTAAATTTGGAACGAAATACAAAGTTTTTATTTTCACGAAATTTGCAAGACATGTAGACCTCCAATTGGAAATTTTTCTCACGAACCGTAAGACGTAGAAAAAATCTGAGAACTTGAGAAGAACAAGTAGCAAATTTTATGTAAGAAATGTGCACCGGTTTGACTCTAGGACCGGAATTGACGCCAATATATCCGATTAAAGGATGTTTAAATGATGAACAAATATTACAAAAAATTATAGTTTTTTCCATTTTCCGGCCAAACGGTGCATTTTCTCATAGGGGTATGTATATCTTTTTTGAATCAGTACGTCAAACTTAATCGAAATAAATTAAACTTGGAACGAAATACAAAGTTTTTATTTTCACGAAATTTGCAAGACATGTAGACCTCCAATTGGAATTTTTATGCAGGAAATGTGCACCGGTTTAACTCTAGGACCGAAATTGACACCAATATGCCCGATTATTGAATTTTGAAAAAAATCCAAGGGTACCCCCTTTAAACATTTTTGGGCAAATTCCAATTTTAGGAAATTGTTTTTTTAATGTTAATATATACACTAGGTATAACTTATTCCAAATATGTGTTTTTTTTCTATCCCCTACCCACAGTTTGGCAAAAATAATGGAAAAATCGAATTAAAAATTTTCAGTTTTTTCCGTTTTCCGGCCAAACGGTGCATTTTCTCATAGGGGTATGTATATCTTTTTTGAATCAGTACGTCAGGCTTAATCGAAATAAATTAAATTTGGAACGAAATACAAAGTTTTTATTTTCACGAAATTTGCAAGACATGTAGACCCACAATTGGAATTTTTTCTCACGAACCGTAAGACGTAGAAAAAATCTGGGAACTTGAGAAGAACAAGTAGCAAATTTTATGTAAGAAATGTGCACCGGTTTGACTCTAGGACCGGAATTGACGCCAATATATCCGATTAAAGGATGTTTAAATGATGAACAAATATTACAAAAAATTATAGTTTTTTCCGTTTTCCGGCCAAACGGTGCATTTTCTCATAGGGGTATGTATATCTTTTTTGAATTAGTACGTCAGGCTTAATCGAAATA
This sequence comes from Diabrotica undecimpunctata, assembly GCF_040954645.1. NCBI lineage: Eukaryota > Metazoa > Arthropoda > Insecta > Coleoptera > Chrysomelidae > Diabrotica > Diabrotica undecimpunctata. Next base: position 74,812 of record NW_027311960.1, on the reverse strand, counting down.
AATTAAATTTGGAACAAAATACAAAGTTTTTATTTTCACGAAATTTGCAAGACATTTAGACCTACAATTGGAATTTTTTCTCACGAACCGTAAGACGTAGAAAAAATCTGGGAACTTGAGAAGAACAAGTAGCAAATTTTATGTAAGAAATGTGCACCGGTTTGACTCTAGGACCGGAATTGACGCCAATATATCCGATTAAAGGATGTTTAAATGATGAACAAATATTACAAAAAATTATAGTTTTTTCCATTTTCCGGCCAAACGGTGCATTTTCTCATAGGGGTATGTACATCTTTTTTGAATCAGTACGTCAGGCTTAATCGAAATAAATTAAACTTGCAACGAAATACAAAGTTTTTATTTTCACGAAATTTGCAAGACATGTAGACCTCCAATTGGAATTTTTTCTCACGAACCGTAAGACGTAGAAAAAATCTGGGAACTTAAAAGGAACAAGTAGCAAATTTTATGTAAGAAATGTGCACCGGTTTGACTCTAGGACCGGAATTGACGCCAATATATCCGATTAAAGGATGTTTAAATGATGAACAAATATTACAAAAAATTATAGTTTTTTCCATTTTGCGGCCAAACGGTGCATTTTCTCATAGGGGTATGTATATCTTTTTTGAATTAGTACGTCAGGCTTAATCGAAATAAATTAAATTTGGAACAAAATACAAAGTTTTTATTTTCACGAAATTTGCAAGACATGTAGACCTCCAATTGGAATTTTTTCTCACGAACCGTAAGACGTAGAAAAAATCTGAGAACTTGAGAAGAATAAGTAGCAAATTTTATGTAGGAAAAGTGCACCGGTTTGACTCTAGGACCGAAATTGACACCAATATGCCCGATTATTGAATTTTGAAAAAAATCCAAGGGTACCCCCTTTAAACATTTTTGGGCAAATTCCAATTTTAGGAAATTGTTTTTTTAATGTTAATATATACACTAGGTATAACTTATTCCAAATATGTGTTTTTTTTCTATCCCCTACCCACAGTTTGGCAAAAATAATGGAAAAATCGAATTAAAAATTTTCAGTTTTTTCCGGTTTCCGGCCAAACGGTGCATTTTCTCATAGGGGTATGTATATCTTTTTTGAATCAGTACGTCAGGCTTAATCGAAATAAATTAAATTTGGAACGAAATACAAAGTTTTTATTTTCACGAAATTTGCAAGACATGTAGACCTCCAATTGGAATTTTTTCTCACGAACCGTAAGACGTAGAAAAAATCTGAGAACTTGAGAAGAACAAGTAGCAAATTTTATGTAGGAAATGTGCACCGGTTTGACTCTAGGACCGAAATTGACACCAATATGCCCGATTATTGAATTTTGAAAAAAATCCAAGGGTACCCCCTTTAAACATTTTTGGGCAAATTCCAATTTTAGGAAATTGTTTTTTTAATGTTGATATATACACTAGGTCTAACTTATTCCAAATATGTGTTTTTTTTCTATCCCCTACCCACAGTTTGGCAAAAATAATGGAAAAATCGAATTAAAAATTTTCAGTTTTTTCCATTTTCCGGCCAAACGGTGCATTTTCTCATAAGGGTACGTATATCTTTTTTGAATCAGTACATCAGGCTTAATCGAAATAAATTAAATTTGGAACGAAATACAAAGTTTTTATTTTCACGAAATTTGCAAGACATGTAGACCTCCAATTGGAAATTTTTCTCACGAACCGTAAGACGTAGAAAAAATCTGAGAACTTGAGAAGAACAAGTAGCAAATTTTATGTAAGAAATGTGCACCGGTTTGACTCTAGGACCGGAATTGACGCCAATATATCCGATTAAAGGATGTTTAAATGATGAACAAATATTACAAAAAATTATAGTTTTTTCCATTTTCCGGCCAAACGGTGCATTTTCTCATAGGGGTATGTATATCTTTTTTGAATCAGTACGTCAAACTTAATCGAAATAAATTAAACTTGGAACGAAATACAAAGTTTTTATTTTCACGAAATTTGCAAGACATGTAGACCTCCAATTGGAATTTTTATGCAGGAAATGTGCACCGGTTTAACTCTAGGACCGAAATTGACACCAATATGCCCGATTATTGAATTTTGAAAAAAATCCAAGGGTACCCCCTTTAAACATTTTTGGGCAAATTCCAATTTTAGGAAATTGTTTTTTTAATGTTAATATATACACTAGGTATAACTTATTCCAAATATGTGTTTTTTTTCTATCCCCTACCCACAGTTTGGCAAAAATAATGGAAAAATCGAATTAAAAATTTTCAGTTTTTTCCGTTTTCCGGCCAAACGGTGCATTTTCTCATAGGGGTATGTATATCTTTTTTGAATCAGTACGTCAGGCTTAATCGAAATAAATTAAATTTGGAACGAAATACAAAGTTTTTATTTTCACGAAATTTGCAAGACATGTAGACCTACAATTGGAATTTTTTCTCACGAACCGTAAGACGTAGAAAAAATCTGGGAACTTGAGAAGAACAAGTAGCAAATTTTATGTAAGAAATGTGCACCGGTTTGACTCTAGGACCGGAATTGACGCCAATATATCCGATTAAAGGATGTTTAAATGATGAACAAATATTACAAAAAATTATAGTTTTTTCCGTTTTCCGGCCAAACGGTGCATTTTCTCATAGGGGTATGTATATCTTTTTTGAATTAGTACGTCAGGCTTAATCGAAATAAATTAAATTTGGAACAAAATACAAAGTTTTTATTTTCACGAAATTTGCAAGACATTTAGACCTACAATTGGAATTTTTTCTCACGAACCGTAAGACGTAGAAAAAATCTGGGAACTTGAGAAGAACAAGTAGCAAATTTTATGTAAGAAATGTGCACCGGTTTGACTCTAGGACCGGAATTGACGCCAATATATCCGATTAAAGGATGTTTAAATGATGAACAAATATTACAAAAAATTATAGTTTTTTCCATTTTCCGGCCAAACGGTGCATTTTCTCATAGGGGTATGTATATCTTTTTTGAATCAGTACGTCAGGGTTATTCGAAATAAATTAAACTTGCAACGAAATACAAAGTTTTTATTTTCACGAAATTTGCAAGACATTTAGACCTACAATTGGAATTTTTTCTCACGAACCGTAAGACGTAGAAAAAATCTGGGAACTTGAGAAGAACAAGTAGCAAATTTTATGTAAGAAATGTGCACCGGTTTGACTCTAGGACCGGAATTGACGCCAATATATCCGATTAAAGGATGTTTAAATGATGAACAAATATTACAAAAAATTATAGTTTTTTCCATTTTCCGGCCAAACGGTGCATTTTCTCATAGGGGTATGTACATCTTTTTTGAATCAGTACGTCAGGCTTAATCGAAATAAATTAAACTTGCAACGAAATACAAAGTTTTTATTTTCACGAAATTTGCAAGACATGTAGACCTCCAATTGGAATTTTTTCTCACGAACCGTAAGACGTAGAAAAAATCTGGGAACTTAAAAGGAACAAGTAGCAAATTTTATGTAAGAAATGTGCACCGGTTTGACTCTAGGACCGGAATTGACGCCAATATATCCGATTAAAGGATGTTTAAATGATGAACAAATATTACAAAAAATTATAGTTTTTTCCATTTTGCGGCCAAACGGTGCATTTTCTCATAGGGGTATGTATATCTTTTTTGAATTAGTACGTCAGGCTTAATCGAAATAAATTAAATTTGGAACAAAATACAAAGTTTTTATTTTCACGAAATTTGCAAGACATGTAGACCTCCAATTGGAATTTTTTCTCACGAACCGTAAGACGTAGAAAAAATCTGAGAACTTGAGAAGAATAAGTAGCAAATTTTATGTAGGAAAAGTGCACCGGTTTGACTCTAGGACCGAAATTGACACCAATATGCCCGATTATTGAATTTTGAAAAAAATCCAAGGGTACCCCCTTTAAACATTTTTGGGCAAATTCCAATTTTAGGAAATTGTTTTTTTAATGTTGATATATACACTAGGTCTAACTTATTCCAAATATGTGTTTTTTTTCTATCCCCTACCCACAGTTTGGCAAAAATAATGGAAAAATCGAATTAAAAATTTTCAGTTTTTTCCGTTTTCCGGCCAAACGGTGCATTTTCTCATAGAGGTATGTATATCTTTTTTGAATCAGTACATCAGGCTTAATCGAAATAAATTAAATTTGGAACGAAATACAAAGTTTTTATTTTCACGAAATTTGCAAGACATGTAGACCTACAATTGGAATTTTTTCTCACGAACCGTAAGACGTAGAAAAAATCTGGGAACTTAAAAAGAACAAGTAGCAAATTTTATGTAAGAAATGTGCACCGGTTTGACTCTAGGACCGGAATTGACGCCAATATATCCGATTAAAGGATGTTTAAATGATGAACAAATATTACAAAAAATTATAGTTTTTTCCATTTTGCGGCCAAACGGTGCATTTTCTCATAGGGGTATGTATATCTTTTTTGAATCAGTACGTCAGGCTTAATCGAAATAAATTAAACTTGGAACGAAATACAAAGTTTTTATTTTCACGAAATTTGCAAGACATGTAGACCTCCAATTGGAATTTTTTCTCCCGAACCGTAAGACGTAGAACAAATCTGAGAACTTGAGAAGAATAAGTAGCAAATTTTATGTAGGAAAAGTGCACCGGTTTGACTCTAGGACCGAAATTGACACCAATATGCCCGATTATTGAATTTTGAAAAAAATCCAAGGGTACCCCCTTTAAACATTTTTGGGCAAATTCCAATTTTAGGAAATTGTTTTTTTAATGTTGATATATACACTAGGTCTAACTTATTCCAAATATGTGTTTTTTTTCTATCCCCTACCCACAGTTTGGCAAAAATAATGGAAAAATCGAATTAAAAATTTTCAGTTTTTTCCATTTTCCGGCCAAACGGTGCATTTTCTCATAGGGGTATGTATATCTTTTTTGAATCAGTACATCAGGCTTAATCGAAATAAATTAAATTTGGAACGAAATACAAAGTTTTTATTTTCACGAAATTTGCAAGACATGTAGACCTCCAATTGGAAATTTTTCTCACGAACCGTAAGACGTAGAAAAAATCTGAGAACTTGAGAAGAACAAGTAGCAAATTTTATGTAAGAAATGTGCACCGGTTTGACTCTAGGACCGGAATTGACGCCAATATATCCGATTAAAGGATGTTTAAATGATGAACAAATATTACAAAAAATTATAGTTTTTTCCATTTTCCGGCCAAACGGTGCATTTTCTCATAGGGGTATGTATATCTTTTTTGAATCAGTACGTCAGGCTTATTCGAAATAAATTAAACTTGCAACGAAATACAAAGTTTTTATTTTCACGAAATTTGCAAGACATGTAGACCTCCAATTGGAATTTTTTCTCACGAACCGTAAGACGTAGAAAAAATCTGAGAACTTGAGAAGAACAAGTAGCAAATTTTATGTAAGAAATGTGCACCGGTTTGACTCTAGGACCGGAATTGACGCCAATATATCCGATTAAAGGATGTTTAAATGATGAACAAATATTACAAAAAATTATAGTTTTTTCCATTTTCCGGCCAAACGGTGCATTTTCTCATAGGGGTATGTATATCTTTTTTGAATCAGTACGTCAGGCTTAATCGAAATAAATTAAACTTGCAACGAAATACAAAGTTTTTATTTTCACGAAATTTGCAAGACATGTAGACCTCCAATTGGAATTTTTTCTCACGAACCGTAAGACGTAGAAAAAATCTGAGAACTTGAGAAGAATAAGTAGCAAATTTTATGTAGGAAAAGTGCACCGGTTTAACTCTAGGACCGAAATTGACACCAATATGCCCGATTATTGAATTTTGAAAAAAATCCAAGGGTACCCCCTTTAAACATTTTTGGGCAAATTCCAATTTTAGGAAATTGTTTTTTTAATGTTAATATATACACTAGGTATAACTTATTCCAAATATGTGTTTTTTTTCTATCCCCTACCCACAGTTTGGCAAAAATAATGGAAAAATCGAATTAAAAATTTTCAGTTTTTTCCGTTTTCCGGCCAAACGGTGCATTTTCTCATAGGGGTATGTATATCTTTTTTGAATCAGTACGTCAGGCTTAATCGAAATAAATTAAATTTGTAACGAAATACAAAGTTTTTATTTTCACGAAATTTGCAAGACATGTAGACCTCCAATTGGAATTTTTTCTCACGAACCGTAAGACGTAGAAAAAATCTGAGAACTTGAGAAGAACAAGTAGCAAATTTTATGTAGGAAATGTGCACCGGTTTGACTCTAGGACCGAAATTGACACCAATATGCCCGATTATTGAATTTTGAAAAAAATCCAAGGGTACCCCCTTTAAACATTTTTGGGCAAATTCCAATTTTAGGAAATTGTTTTTTTAATGTTGATATATACACTAGGTCTAACTTATTCCAAATATGTGTTTTTTTTCTATCCCCTACCCACAGTTTGGCAAAAATAATGGAAAAATCGAATTAAAAATTTTCAGTTTTTTCCATTTTCCGGCCAAACGGTGCATTTTCTCATAGGGGTATGTATATCTTTTTTGAATCAGTACATCAGGCTTAATCGAAATAAATTAAATTTGGAACGAAATACAAAGTTTTTATTTTCACGAAATTTGCAAGACATGTAGACCTCCAATTGGAAATTTTTCTCACGAACCGTAAGACGTAGAAAAACTCTGAGAACTTGAGAAGAACAAGTAGCAAATTTTATGTAGGAAATGTGCACCGGTTTGACTCTAGGACCGGAATTGACGCCAATATATCCGATTAAAGGATGTTTAAATGATGAACAAATATTACAAAAAATTATAGTTTTTTCCGTTTTCCGGCCAAACGGTGCATTTTCTCATAGGGGTATGTATAACTTTTTTGAATTAGTACGTCAGGCTTAATCGAAATAAATTAAATTTGGAACAAAATACAAAGTTTTTATTTTCACGAAATTTGCAAGACATGTAGACCTACAATTGGAATTTTTTCTCACGAACCGTAAGACGTAGAAAAAATCTGGGAACTTGAGAAGAACAAGTAGCAAATTTTAGGTAAGAAATGTGCACCGGTTTGACTCTAGGACCGGAATTGACGCCAATATATCCGATTAAAGGATGTTTAAATGATGAACAAATATTACAAAAAATTATAGTTTTTTCCATTTTGCGGCCAAACAGTGCATTTTCTCATAGGGGTATGTATATCTTTTTTGAATCAGTACGTCAGGCTTAATCGAAATAAATTAAATTTGAAACGAAATACAAAGTTTTTATTTTCACGAAATTTGCAAGACATGTAGACCTCCAATTGGAATTTTTTCTCGCGAACCGTAAGACGTAGAAAAAATCTGAGAACTTGAGAAGAACAAGTAGCAAATTTTATGTAAGAAATGTGCACCGGTTTGACTCTAGGACCGGAATTGACGCCAATATATCCGATTAAAGGATGTTTAAATGATGAACAAATATTACAAAAAATTATAGTTTTTTCCATTTTCCGGCCAAACGGTGCATTTTCTCATAGGGGTATGTATATCTTTTTTGAATCAGTACGTCAGGCTTAATCGAAATAAATTAAACTTGCAACGAAATACAAAGTTTTTATTTTCACGAAATTTGCAAGACATGTAGACCTCCAATTGGAATTTTTTCTCACGAACCGTAAGACGTAGAAAAAATCTGAGAACTTGAGAAGAATAAGTAGCAAATTTTATGTAGGAAAAGTGCACCGGTTTGACTCTAGGACCGAAATTGACACCAATATGCCCGATTATTGAATTTTGAAAAAAATCCAAGGGTACCCCCTTTAAACATTTTTGGGCAAATTCCAATTTTAGGAAATTGTTTTTTTAATGTTAATATATACACTAGGTATAACTTATTCCAAATATGTGTTTTTTTTCTATCCCCTACCCACAGTTTGGCAAAAATAATGGAAAAATCGAATTAAAAATTTTCAGTTTTTTCCGTTTTCCGGCCAAACGGTGCATTTTCTCATAGGGGTATGTATATCTTTTTTGAATCAGTACGTCAGGCTTAATCGAAATAAATTAAATTTGTAACGAAATACAAAGTTTTTATTTTCACGAAATTTGCAAGTCATGTAGACCTCCAATTGGAATTTTTTCTCACGAACCGTAAGACGTAGAAAAAATCTGAGAACTTGAGAAGAACAAGTAGCAAATTTTATGTAGGAAATGTGCACCGGTTTGACTCTAGGACCGAAATTGACACCAATATGCCCGATTATTGAATTTTGAAAAAAATCCAAGGGTACCCCCTTTAAACATTTTTGGGCAAATTTCAATTTTAGGAAATTGTTTTTTTAATGTTGATATATACACTAGGTCTAACTTATTCCAAATATGTGTTTTTTTTCTATCCCCTACCCACAGTTTGGCAAAAATAATGGAAAAATCGAATTAAAAATTTTCAGTTTTTTCCATTTTCCGGCCAAACGGTGCATTTTCTCATAGGGGTATGTATATCTTTTTTGAATCAGTACATCAGGCTTAATCGAAATAAATTAAATTTGGAACGAAATACAAAGTTTTTATTTTCACGAAATTTGCAAGACATGTAGACCTCCAATTGGAAATTTTTCTCACGAACCGTAAGACGTAGAAAAACTCTGAGAACTTGAGAAGAACAAGTAGCAAATTTTATGTAAGAAATGTGCACCGGTTTGACTCTAGGACCGGAATTGACGCCAATATATCCGATTAAAGGATGTTTAAATGATGAACAAATATTACAAAAAATTATAGTTTTTTCCGTTTTCCGGCCAAACGGTGCATTTTCTCATAGGGGTATGTATAACTTTTTTGAATTAGTACGTCAGGCTTAATCGAAATAAATTAAATTTGGAACGAAATACAAAGTTTTTATTTTCACGAAATTTGCAAGACATGTAGACCTACAATTGGAATTTTTTCTCACGAACCGTAAGACGTAGAAAAAATCTGGGAACTTGAGAAGAACAAGTAGCAAATTTTAGGTAAGAAATGTGCACCGGTTTGACTCTAGGACCGGAATTGACGCCAATATATCCGATTAAAGGATGTTTAAATGATGAACAAATATTACAAAAAATTATAGTTTTTTCCATTTTGCGGCCAAACAGTGCATTTTCTCATAGGGGTATGTATATCTTTTTTGAATCAGTACGTCAGGCTTAATCGAAATAAATTAAATTTGAAACGAAATACAAAGTTTTTATTTTCACGAAATTTGCAAGACATGTAGACCTCCAATTGGAATTTTTTCTCACGAACCGTAAGACGTAGAAAAAATCTGAGAACTTGAGAAGAACAAGTAGCAAATTTTATGTAGGAAATGTGCACCGGTTTGACTCTAGGACCGAAATTGACACCAATATGCCCGATTATTGAATTTTGAAAAAAATCCAAGGGTACCCCCTTTAAACATTTTTGGGCAAATTCCAATTTTAGGAAATTGTTTTTTTAATGTTAATATATACACTAGGTCTAACTTATTCCAAATATGTGTTTTTTTTCTATCCCCTACCCACAGTTTGGCAAAAATAATGGAAAAATCGAATTAAAAATTTTCAGTTTTTTCCATTTTCCGGCCAAACGGTGCATTTTCTCATAGGGGTATGTATATCTTTTTTGAATCAGTACGTCAGGCTTAATCGAAATAAATTAAATTTGGAACGAAATACAAAGTTTTTATTTTCACGAAATTTGCAAGACATGTAGACCTCCAATTGGAAATTTTTCTCACGAACCGTAAGACGTAGAAAAAATCTGAGAACTTGAGAAGAACAAGTAGCAAATTTTATGTAAGAAATGTGCACCGTTTTGACTCTAGGACCGGAATTGACGCCAATATATCCGATTAAAGGATGTTTAAATGATGAACAAATATTACAAAAAATTATAATTTTTTCCATTTTCCGGCCAAACGGTGCATTTTCTCATAGGGGTATGTATATCTTTTTTGAATCAGTACGTCAGGCTTAATCGAAATAAATTAAACTTGGAACGAAATACAAAGTTTTTATTTTCACGAAATTTGCAAGACATGTAGACCTCCAATTGGAATTTTTTCTCACGAACCGTAAGACGTAGAAAAAATCTGAGAACTTGAGAAGAATAAGTAGCAAATTTTATGTAGGAAAAGTGCACCGGTTTGACTCTAGGACCGAAATTGACACCAATATGCCCGATTATTGAATTTTGAAAAAAATCCAAGGGTACCCCCTTTAAACATTTTTGGGCAAATTCCAATTTTAGGAAATTGTTTTTTTAATGTTAATATATACACTAGGTATAACTTATTCCAAATATGTGTTTTTTTTCTATCCCCTACCCACAGTTTGGCAAAAATAATGGAAAAATCGAAATAAAATTTTTCAATTTTTTCCGTTTTCCGGCCAAACGGTGCATTTTCTCATAAGGGTATGTATATCTTTTTTGAATCAGTACGTCAGGCTTAATCGAAATAAATTAAATTTGGAACGAAATACAAAGTTTTTATTTTCACGAAATTTGCAAGACATGTAGACCTACAATTGGAATTTTTTCTCAAGAACCGTAAGACGTAGAAAAAATCTGGGAACTTGAGAAGAACAAGTAGCAAATTTTATGTAAGAAATGTGCACCGGTTTGACTCTAGGACCGGAATTGACGCCAATATATCCGATTAAAGGATGTTTAAATGATGAACAAATATTACAAAAAATTATAGTTTTTTCCATTTTGCGGCCAAACGGTGCATTTTCTCATAGAGGTATGTATATCTTTTTTGAATCAGTACGTCAGGCTTAATCGAAATAAATTAAACTTGGAACAAAATACAAAGTTTTTATTTTCACGAAATTTGCAAGACATGTAGACCTCCAATTGGAATTTTTTCTCACGAACCGTAAGACGTAGAAAAAATCTGAGAACTTGAGAAGAACAAGTAGCAAATTTTATGTAGGAAATGTGCACCGGTTTGACTCTAGGACCGAAATTGACACCAATATGCCCGATTATTAAATTTTGAAAAAAATCCAAGGGTACCCCCTTTAAACATTTTTGGGCAAATTCCAATTTTAGGAAATTGTTTTTTTAATGTTGATATATACACTAGGTCTAACTTATTCCAAATATGTGTTTTTTTTCTATCCCCTACCCACAGTTTGGCAAAAATAATGGAAAAATCGAATTAAAAATTTTCAGTTTTTTCCATTTTCCGGCCAAACGGTGCATTTTCTCATAGGGGTATGTATATCTTTTTTGAATCAGTACATCAGGCTTAATCGAAATAAATTAAATTTGGAACGAAATACAAAGTTTTTATTTTCACGAAATTTGCAAGACATGTAGACCTCCAATTGGAAATTTTTCTCACGAACCGTAAGACGTAGAAAAACTCTGAGAACTTGAGAAGAACAAGTAGCAAATTTTATGTAAGAAATGTGCACCGGTTTGACTCTAGGACCGGAATTGACGCCAATATATCCGATTAAAGGATGTTTAAATGATGAACAAATATTACAAAAAATTATAGTTTTTTCCGTTTTCCGGCCAAACGGTGCATTTTCTCATAGGGGTATGTATAACTTTTTTGAATTAGTACGTCAGGCTTAATCGAAATAAATTAAATTTGGAACGAAATACAAAGTTTTTATTTTCACGAAATTTGCAAGACATGTAGACCTACAATTGGAATTTTTTCTCACGAACCGTAAGACGTAGAAAAAATCTGGGAACTTGAGAAGAACAAGTAGCAAATTTTAGGTAAGAAATGTGCACCGGTTTGACTCTAGGACCGGAATTGACGCCAATATATCCGATTAAAGGATGTTTAAATGATGAACAAATATTACAAAAAATTATAGTTTTTTCCATTTTGCGGCCAAACAGTGCATTTTCTCATAGGGGTATGTATATCTTTTTTGAATCAGTACGTCAGGCTTAATCGAAATAAATTAAATTTGAAACGAAATACAAAGTTTTTATTTTCACGAAATTTGCAAGACATGTAGACCTCCAATTGGAATTTTTTCTCACGAACCGTAAGACGTAGAAAAAATCTGAGAACTTGAGAAGAACAAGTAGCAAATTTTATGTAGGAAATGTGCACCGGTTTGACTCTAGGACCGAAATTGACACCAATATGCCCGATTATTGAATTTTGAAAAAAATCCAAGGGTACCCCCTTTAAACATTTTTGGGCAAATTCCAATTTTAGGAAATTGTTTTTTTAATGTTAATATATACACTAGGTCTAACTTATTCCAAATATGTGTTTTTTTTCTATCCCCTACCCACAGTTTGGCAAAAATAATGGAAAAATCGAATTAAAAATTTTCAGTTTTTTCCATTTTCCGGCCAAACGGTGCATTTTCTCATAGGGGTATGTATATCTTTTTTGAATCAGTACGTCAGGCTTAATCGAAATAAATTAAATTTGGAACGAAATACAAAGTTTTTATTTTCACGAAATTTGCAAGACATGTAGACCTCCAATTGGAAATTTTTCTCACGAACCGTAAGACGTAGAAAAAATCTGAGAACTTGAGAAGAACAAGTAGCAAATTTTATGTAAGAAATGTGCACCGTTTTGACTCTAGGACCGGAATTGACGCCAATATATCCGATTAAAGGATGTTTAAATGATGAACAAATATTACAAAAAATTATAATTTTTTCCATTTTCCGGCCAAACGGTGCATTTTCTCATAGGGGTATGTATATCTTTTTTGAATCAGTACGTCAGGCTTAATCGAAATAAATTAAACTTGGAACGAAATACAAAGTTTTTATTTTCACGAAATTTGCAAGACATGTAGACCTCCAATTGGAATTTTTTCTCACGAACCGTAAGACGTAGAAAAAATCTGAGAACTTGAGAAGAATAAGTAGCAAATTTTATGTAGGAAAAGTGCACCGGTTTGACTCTAGGACCGAAATTGACACCAATATGCCCGATTATTGAATTTTGAAAAAAATCCAAGGGTACCCCCTTTAAACATTTTTGGGCAAATTCCAATTTTAGGAAATTGTTTTTTTAATGTTAATATATACACTAGGTATAACTTATTCCAAATATGTGTTTTTTTTCTATCCCCTACCCACAGTTTGGCAAAAATAATGGAAAAATCGAAATAAAATTTTTCAATTTTTTCCGTTTTCCGGCCAAACGGTGCATTTTCTCATAAGGGTATGTATATCTTTTTTGAATCAGTACGTCAGGCTTAATCGAAATAAATTAAATTTGGAACGAAATACAAAGTTTTTATTTTCACGAAATTTGCAAGACATGTAGACCTACAATTGGAATTTTTTCTCAAGAACCGTAAGACGTAGAAAAAATCTGGGAACTTGAGAAGAACAAGTAGCAAATTTTATGTAAGAAATGTGCACCGGTTTGACTCTAGGACCGGAATTGACGCCAATATATCCGATTAAAGGATGTTTAAATGATGAACAAATATTACAAAAAATTATAGTTTTTTCCATTTTGCGGCCAAACGGTGCATTTTCTCATAGAGGTATGTATATCTTTTTTGAATCAGTACGTCAGGCTTAATCGAAATAAATTAAACTTGGAACAAAATACAAAGTTTTTATTTTCACGAAATTTGCAAGACATGTAGACCTCCAATTGGAATTTTTTCTCCCGAACCGTAAGACGTAGAACAAATCTGAGAACTTGAGAAGAATAAGTAGCAAATTTTATGTAGGAAAAGTGCACCGGTTTGACTCTAGGACCGAAATTGACACCAATATGCCCGATTATTGAATTTTGAAAAAAATCCAAGGGTACCCCCTTTAAACATTTTTGGGCAAATTCCAATTTTAGGAAATTGTTTTTTTAATGTTGATATATACACTAGGTCTAACTTATTCCAAATATGTGTTTTTTTTCTATCCCCTACCCACAGTTTGGCAAAAATAATGGAAAAATCGAATTAAAAATTTTCAGTTTTTTCCATTTTCCGGCCAAACGGTGCATTTTCTCATAGGGGTATGTATATCTTTTTTGAATCAGTACATCAGGCTTAATCGAAATAAATTAAATTTGGAACGAAATACAAAGTTTTTATTTTCACGAAATTTGCAAGACATGTAGACCTCCAATTGGAAATTTTTCTCACGAACCGTAAGACGTAGAAAAAATCTGAGAACTTGAGAAGAACAAGTAGCAAATTTTATGTAAGAAATGTGCACCGGTTTGACTCTAGGACCGGAATTGACGCCAATATATCCGATTAAAGGATGTTTAAATGATGAACAAATATTACAAAAAATTATAGTTTTTTCCATTTTCCGGCCAAACGGTGCATTTTCTCATAGGGGTATGTATATCTTTTTTGAATCAGTACGTCAGGCTTATTCGAAATAAATTAAACTTGCAACGAAATACAAAGTTTTTATTTTCACGAAATTTGCAAGACATGTAGACCTACAATTGGAATTTTTTCTCACGAACCGTAAGACGTAGAAAAAATCTGGGAACTTGAGAAGAACAAGTAGCAAATTTTAGGTAAGAAATGTGCACCGGTTTGACTCTAGGACCGGAATTGACGCCAATATATCCGATTAAAGGATGTTTAAATGATGAACAAATATTACAAAAAATTATAGTTTTTTCCATTTTGCGGCCAAACAGTGCATTTTCTCATAGGGGTATGTATATCTTTTTTGAATCAGTACGTCAGGCTTAATCGAAATAAATTAAATTTGAAACGAAATACAAAGTTTTTATTTTCACGAAATTTGCAAGACATGTAGACCTCCAATTGGAATTTTTTCTCACGAACCGTAAGACGTAGAAAAAATCTGAGAACTTGAGAAGAACAAGTAGCAAATTTTATGTAGGAAATGTGCACCGGTTTGACTCTAGGACCGAAATTGACACCAATATGCCCGATTATTGAATTTTGAAAAAAATCCAAGGGTACCCCCTTTAAACATTTTTGGGCAAATTCCAATTTTAGGAAATTGTTTTTTTAATGTTAATATATACACTAGGTCTAACTTATTCCAAATATGTGTTTTTTTTCTATCCCCTACCCACAGTTTGGCAAAAATAATGGAAAAATCGAATTAAAAATTTTCAGTTTTTTCCATTTTCCGGCCAAACGGTGCATTTTCTCATAGGGGTATGTATATCTTTTTTGAATCAGTACGTCAGGCTTAATCGAAATAAATTAAATTTGGAACGAAATACAAAGTTTTTATTTTCACGAAATTTGCAAGACATGTAGACCTCCAATTGGAAATTTTTCTCACGAACCGTAAGACGTAGAAAAAATCTGAGAACTTGAGAAGAACAAGTAGCAAATTTTATGTAAGAAATGTGCACCGTTTTGACTCTAGGACCGGAATTGACGCCAATATATCCGATTAAAGGATGTTTAAATGATGAACAAATATTACAAAAAATTATAATTTTTTCCATTTTCCGGCCAAACGGTGCATTTTCTCATAGGGGTATGTATATCTTTTTTGAATCAGTACGTCAGGCTTAATCGAAATAAATTAAACTTGGAACGAAATACAAAGTTTTTATTTTCACGAAATTTGCAAGACATGTAGACCTCCAATTGGAATTTTTTCTCACGAACCGTAAGACGTAGAAAAAATCTGAGAACTTGAGAAGAATAAGTAGCAAATTTTATGTAGGAAAAGTGCACCGGTTTGACTCTAGGACCGAAATTGACACCAATATGCCCGATTATTGAATTTTGAAAAAAATCCAAGGGTACCCCCTTTAAACATTTTTGGGCAAATTCCAATTTTAGGAAATTGTTTTTTTAATGTTAATATATACACTAGGTATAACTTATTCCAAATATGTGTTTTTTTTCTATCCCCTACCCACAGTTTGGCAAAAATAATGGAAAAATCGAAATAAAATTTTTCAATTTTTTCCGTTTTCCGGCCAAACGGTGCATTTTCTCATAAGGGTATGTATATCTTTTTTGAATCAGTACGTCAGGCTTAATCGAAATAAATTAAATTTGGAACGAAATACAAAGTTTTTATTTTCACGAAATTTGCAAGACATGTAGACCTACAATTGGAATTTTTTCTCAAGAACCGTAAGACGTAGAAAAAATCTGGGAACTTGAGAAGAACAAGTAGCAAATTTTATGTAAGAAATGTGCACCGGTTTGACTCTAGGACCGGAATTGACGCCAATATATCCGATTAAAGGATGTTTAAATGATGAACAAATATTACAAAAAATTATAGTTTTTTCCATTTTGCGGCCAAACGGTGCATTTTCTCATAGAGGTATGTATATCTTTTTTGAATCAGTACGTCAGGCTTAATCGAAATAAATTAAACTTGGAACAAAATACAAAGTTTTTATTTTCACGAAATTTGCAAGACATGTAGACCTCCAATTGGAATTTTTTCTCCCGAACCGTAAGACGTAGAACAAATCTGAGAACTTGAGAAGAATAAGTAGCAAATTTTATGTAGGAAAAGTGCACCGGTTTGACTCTAGGACCGAAATTGACACCAATATGCCCGATTATTGAATTTTGAAAAAAATCCAAGGGTACCCCCTTTAAACATTTTTGGGCAAATTCCAATTTTAGGAAATTGTTTTTTTAATGTTGATATATACACTAGGTCTAACTTATTCCAAATATGTGTTTTTTTTCTATCCCCTACCCACAGTTTGGCAAAAATAATGGAAAAATCGAATTAAAAATTTTCAGTTTTTTCCATTTTCCGGCCAAACGGTGCATTTTCTCATAGGGGTATGTATATCTTTTTTGAATCAGTACATCAGGCTTAATCGAAATAAATTAAATTTGGAACGAAATACAAAGTTTTTATTTTCACGAAATTTGCAAGACATGTAGACCTCCAATTGGAAATTTTTCTCACGAACCGTAAGACGTAGAAAAAATCTGAGAACTTGAGAAGAACAAGTAGCAAATTTTATGTAAGAAATGTGCACCGGTTTGACTCTAGGACCGGAATTGACGCCAATATATCCGATTAAAGGATGTTTAAATGATGAACAAATATTACAAAAAATTATAGTTTTTTCCATTTTCCGGCCAAACGGTGCATTTTCTCATAGGGGTATGTATATCTTTTTTGAATCAGTACGTCAGGCTTATTCGAAATAAATTAAACTTGCAACGAAATACAAAGTTTTTATTTTCACGAAATTTGCAAGACATGTAGACCTCCAATTGGAATTTTTTCTCACGAACCGTAAGACGTAGAAAAAATCTGAGAACTTGAGAAGAACAAGTAGCAAATTTTATGTAAGAAATGTGCACCGGTTTGACTCTAGGACCGGAATTGACGCCAATATATCCGATTAAAGGATGTTTAAATGATGAACAAATATTACAAAAAATTATAGTTTTTTCCATTTTCCGGCCAAACGGTGCATTTTCTCATAGGGGTATGTATATCTTTTTTGAATCAGTACGTCAGGCTTAATCGAAATAAATTAAACTTGCAACGAAATACAAAGTTTTTATTTTCACGAAATTTGCAAGACATGTAGACCTCCAATTGGAATTTTTTCTCACGAACCGTAAGACGTAGAAAAAATCTGAGAACTTGAGAAAAATAAGTAGCAAATTTTATGTAGGAAAAGTGCACCGGTTTAACTCTAGGACCGAAATTGACACCAATATGCCCGATTATTGAATTTTGAAAAAAATCCAAGGGTACCCCCTTTAAACATTTTTGGGCAAATTCCAATTTTAGGAAATTGTTTTTTTAATGTTAATATATACACTAGGTATAACTTATTCCAAATATGTGTTTTTTTTCTATCCCCTACCCACAGTTTGGCAAAAATAATGGAAAAATCGAATTAAAAATTTTCAGTTTTTTCCGTTTTCCGGCCAAACGGTGCATTTTCTCATAGGGGTATGTATATCTTTTTTGAATCAGTACGTCAGGCTTAATCGAAATAAATTAAATTTGTAACGAAATACAAAGTTTTTATTTTCACGAAATTTGCAAGACATGTAGACCTCCAATTGGAATTTTTTCTCACGAACCGTAAGACGTAGAAAAAATCTGAGAACTTGAGAAGAACAAGTAGCAAATTTTATGTAGGAAATGTGCACCGGTTTGACTCTAGGACCGAAATTGACACCAATATGCCCGATTATTGAATTTTGAAAAAAATCCAAGGGTACCCCCTTTAAACATTTTTGGGCAAATTCCAATTTTAGGAAATTGTTTTTTTAATGTTGATATATACACTAGGTCTAACTTATTCCAAATATGTGTTTTTTTTCTATCCCCTACCCACAGTTTGGCAAAAATAATGGAAAAATCGAATTAAAAATTTTCAGTTTTTTCCATTTTCCGGCCAAACGGTGCATTTTCTCATAGGGGTATGTATATCTTTTTTGAATCAGTACATCAGGCTTAATCGAAATAAATTAAATTTGGAACGAAATACAAAGTTTTTATTTTCACGAAATTTGCAAGACATGTAGACCTCCAATTGGAAATTTTTCTCACGAACCGTAAGACGTAGAAAAACTCTGAGAACTTGAGAAGAACAAGTAGCAAATTTTATGTAAGAAATGTGCACCGGTTTGACTCTAGGACCGGAATTGACGCCAATATATCCGATTAAAGGATGTTTAAATGATGAACAAATATTACAAAAAATTATAGTTTTTTCCGTTTTCCGGCCAAACGGTGCATTTTCTCATAGGGGTATGTATAACTTTTTTGAATTAGTACGTCAGGCTTAATCGAAATAAATTAAATTTGGAACAAAATACAAAGTTTTTATTTTCACGAAATTTGCAAGACATGTAGACCTACAATTGGAATTTTTTCTCACGAACCGTAAGACGTAGAAAAAATCTGGGAACTTGAGAAGAACAAGTAGCAAATTTTAGGTAAGAAATGTGCACCGGTTTGACTCTAGGACCGGAATTGACGCCAATATATCCGATTAAAGGATGTTTAAATGATGAACAAATATTACAAAAAATTATAGTTTTTTCCATTTTGCGGCCAAACAGTGCATTTTCTCATAGGGGTATGTATATCTTTTTTGAATCAGTACGTCAGGCTTAATCGAAATAAATTAAATTTGAAACGAAATACAAAGTTTTTATTTTCACGAAATTTGCAAGACATGTAGACCTCCAATTGGAATTTTTTCTCGCGAACCGTAAGACGTAGAAAAAATCTGAGAACTTGAGAAGAACAAGTAGCAAATTTTATGTAAGAAATGTGCACCGGTTTGACTCTAGGACCGGAATTGACGCCAATATATCCGATTAAAGGATGTTTAAATGATGAACAAATATTACAAAAAATTATAGTTTTTTCCATTTTCCGGCCAAACGGTGCATTTTCTCATAGGGGTATGTATATCTTTTTTGAATCAGTACGTCAGGCTTAATCGAAATAAATTAAACTTGCAACGAAATACAAAGTTTTTATTTTCACGAAATTTGCAAGACATGTAGACCTCCAATTGGAATTTTTTCTCACGAACCGTAAGACGTAGAAAAAATCTGAGAACTTGAGAAGAATAAGTAGCAAATTTTATGTAGGAAAAGTGCACCGGTTTGACTCTAGGACCGAAATTGACACCAATATGCCCGATTATTGAATTTTGAAAAAAATCCAAGGGTACCCCCTTTAAACATTTTTGGGCAAATTCCAATTTTAGGAAATTGTTTTTTTAATGTTAATATATACACTAGGTATAACTTATTCCAAATATGTGTTTTTTTTCTATCCCCTACCCACAGTTTGGCAAAAATAATGGAAAAATCGAATTAAAAATTTTCAGTTTTTTCCGTTTTCCGGCCAAACGGTGCATTTTCTCATAGGGGTATGTATATCTTTTTTGAATCAGTACGTCAGGCTTAATCGAAATAAATTAAATTTGTAACGAAATACAAAGTTTTTATTTTCACGAAATTTGCAAGTCATGTAGACCTCCAATTGGAATTTTTTCTCACGAACCGTAAGACGTAGAAAAAATCTGAGAACTTGAGAAGAACAAGTAGCAAATTTTATGTAGGAAATGTGCACCGGTTTGACTCTAGGACCGAAATTGACACCAATATGCCCGATTATTGAATTTTGAAAAAAATCCAAGGGTACCCCCTTTAAACATTTTTGGGCAAATTTCAATTTTAGGAAATTGTTTTTTTAATGTTGATATATACACTAGGTCTAACTTATTCCAAATATGTGTTTTTTTTCTATCCCCTACCCACAGTTTGGCAAAAATAATGGAAAAATCGAATTAAAAATTTTCAGTTTTTTCCATTTTCCGGCCAAACGGTGCATTTTCTCATAGGGGTATGTATATCTTTTTTGAATCAGTACATCAGGCTTAATCGAAATAAATTAAATTTGGAACGAAATACAAAGTTTTTATTTTCACGAAATTTGCAAGACATGTAGACCTCCAATTGGAAATTTTTCTCACGAACCGTAAGACGTAGAAAAACTCTGAGAACTTGAGAAGAACAAGTAGCAAATTTTATGTAAGAAATGTGCACCGGTTTGACTCTAGGACCGGAATTGACGCCAATATATCCGATTAAAGGATGTTTAAATGATGAACAAATATTACAAAAAATTATAGTTTTTTCCGTTTTCCGGCCAAACGGTGCATTTTCTCATAGGGGTATGTATAACTTTTTTGAATTAGTACGTCAGGCTTAATCGAAATAAATTAAATTTGGAACGAAATACAAAGTTTTTATTTTCACGAAATTTGCAAGACATGTAGACCTACAATTGGAATTTTTTCTCACGAACCGTAAGACGTAGAAAAAATCTGGGAACTTGAGAAGAACAAGTAGCAAATTTTAGGTAAGAAATGTGCACCGGTTTGACTCTAGGACCGGAATTGACGCCAATATATCCGATTAAAGGATGTTTAAATGATGAACAAATATTACAAAAAATTATAGTTTTTTCCATTTTGCGGCCAAACAGTGCATTTTCTCATAGGGGTATGTATATCTTTTTTGAATCAGTACGTCAGGCTTAATCGAAATAAATTAAATTTGAAACGAAATACAAAGTTTTTATTTTCACGAAATTTGCAAGACATGTAGACCTCCAATTGGAATTTTTTCTCACGAACCGTAAGACGTAGAAAAAATCTGAGAACTTGAGAAGAACAAGTAGCAAATTTTATGTAGGAAATGTGCACCGGTTTGACTCTAGGACCGAAATTGACACCAATATGCCCGATTATTGAATTTTGAAAAAAATCCAAGGGTACCCCCTTTAAACATTTTTGGGCAAATTCCAATTTTAGGAAATTGTTTTTTTAATGTTAATATATACACTAGGTCTAACTTATTCCAAATATGTGTTTTTTTTCTATCCCCTACCCACAGTTTGGCAAAAATAATGGAAAAATCGAATTAAAAATTTTCAGTTTTTTCCATTTTCCGGCCAAACGGTGCATTTTCTCATAGGGGTATGTATATCTTTTTTGAATCAGTACGTCAGGCTTAATCGAAATAAATTAAATTTGGAACGAAATACAAAGTTTTTATTTTCACGAAATTTGCAAGACATGTAGACCTCCAATTGGAAATTTTTCTCACGAACCGTAAGACGTAGAAAAAATCTGAGAACTTGAGAAGAACAAGTAGCAAATTTTATGTAAGAAATGTGCACCGTTTTGACTCTAGGACCGGAATTGACGCCAATATATCCGATTAAAGGATGTTTAAATGATGAACAAATATTACAAAAAATTATAATTTTTTCCATTTTCCGGCCAAACGGTGCATTTTCTCATAGGGGTATGTATATCTTTTTTGAATCAGTACGTCAGGCTTAATCGAAATAAATTAAACTTGGAACGAAATACAAAGTTTTTATTTTCACGAAATTTGCAAGACATGTAGACCTCCAATTGGAATTTTTTCTCACGAACCGTAAGACGTAGAAAAAATCTGAGAACTTGAGAAGAATAAGTAGCAAATTTTATGTAGGAAAAGTGCACCGGTTTGACTCTAGGACCGAAATTGACACCAATATGCCCGATTATTGAATTTTGAAAAAAATCCAAGGGTACCCCCTTTAAACATTTTTGGGCAAATTCCAATTTTAGGAAATTGTTTTTTTAATGTTAATATATACACTAGGTATAACTTATTCCAAATATGTGTTTTTTTTCTATCCCCTACCCACAGTTTGGCAAAAATAATGGAAAAATCGAAATAAAATTTTTCAATTTTTTCCGTTTTCCGGCCAAACGGTGCATTTTCTCATAAGGGTATGTATATCTTTTTTGAATCAGTACGTCAGGCTTAATCGAAATAAATTAAATTTGGAACGAAATACAAAGTTTTTATTTTCACGAAATTTGCAAGACATGTAGACCTACAATTGGAATTTTTTCTCAAGAACCGTAAGACGTAGAAAAAATCTGGGAACTTGAGAAGAACAAGTAGCAAATTTTATGTAAGAAATGTGCACCGGTTTGACTCTAGGACCGGAATTGACGCCAATATATCCGATTAAAGGATGTTTAAATGATGAACAAATATTACAAAAAATTATAGTTTTTTCCATTTTGCGGCCAAACGGTGCATTTTCTCATAGAGGTATGTATATCTTTTTTGAATCAGTACGTCAGGCTTAATCGAAATAAATTAAACTTGGAACAAAATACAAAGTTTTTATTTTCACGAAATTTGCAAGACATGTAGACCTCCAATTGGAATTTTTTCTCACGAACCGTAAGACGTAGAAAAAATCTGAGAACTTGAGAAGAACAAGTAGCAAATTTTATGTAGGAAATGTGCACCGGTTTGACTCTAGGACCGAAATTGACACCAATATGCCCGATTATTAAATTTTGAAAAAAATCCAAGGGTACCCCCTTTAAACATTTTTGGGCAAATTCCAATTTTAGGAAATTGTTTTTTTAATGTTGATATATACACTAGGTCTAACTTATTCCAAATATGTGTTTTTTTTCTATCCCCTACCCACAGTTTGGCAAAAATAATGGAAAAATCGAATTAAAAATTTTCAGTTTTTTCCATTTTCCGGCCAAACGGTGCATTTTCTCATAGGGGTATGTATATCTTTTTTGAATCAGTACATCAGGCTTAATCGAAATAAATTAAATTTGGAACGAAATACAAAGTTTTTATTTTCACGAAATTTGCAAGACATGTAGACCTCCAATTGGAAATTTTTCTCACGAACCGTAAGACGTAGAAAAACTCTGAGAACTTGAGAAGAACAAGTAGCAAATTTTATGTAAGAAATGTGCACCGGTTTGACTCTAGGACCGGAATTGACGCCAATATATCCGATTAAAGGATGTTTAAATGATGAACAAATATTACAAAAAATTATAGTTTTTTCCGTTTTCCGGCCAAACGGTGCATTTTCTCATAGGGGTATGTATAACTTTTTTGAATTAGTACGTCAGGCTTAATCGAAATAAATTAAATTTGGAACGAAATACAAAGTTTTTATTTTCACGAAATTTGCAAGACATGTAGACCTACAATTGGAATTTTTTCTCACGAACCGTAAGACGTAGAAAAAATCTGGGAACTTGAGAAGAACAAGTAGCAAATTTTAGGTAAGAAATGTGCACCGGTTTGACTCTAGGACCGGAATTGACGCCAATATATCCGATTAAAGGATGTTTAAATGATGAACAAATATTACAAAAAATTATAGTTTTTTCCATTTTGCGGCCAAACAGTGCATTTTCTCATAGGGGTATGTATATCTTTTTTGAATCAGTACGTCAGGCTTAATCGAAATAAATTAAATTTGAAACGAAATACAAAGTTTTTATTTTCACGAAATTTGCAAGACATGTAGACCTCCAATTGGAATTTTTTCTCACGAACCGTAAGACGTAGAAAAAATCTGAGAACTTGAGAAGAACAAGTAGCAAATTTTATGTAGGAAATGTGCACCGGTTTGACTCTAGGACCGAAATTGACACCAATATGCCCGATTATTGAATTTTGAAAAAAATCCAAGGGTACCCCCTTTAAACATTTTTGGGCAAATTCCAATTTTAGGAAATTGTTTTTTTAATGTTAATATATACACTAGGTCTAACTTATTCCAAATATGTGTTTTTTTTCTATCCCCTACCCACAGTTTGGCAAAAATAATGGAAAAATCGAATTAAAAATTTTCAGTTTTTTCCATTTTCCGGCCAAACGGTGCATTTTCTCATAGGGGTATGTATATCTTTTTTGAATCAGTACGTCAGGCTTAATCGAAATAAATTAAATTTGGAACGAAATACAAAGTTTTTATTTTCACGAAATTTGCAAGACATGTAGACCTCCAATTGGAAATTTTTCTCACGAACCGTAAGACGTAGAAAAAATCTGAGAACTTGAGAAGAACAAGTAGCAAATTTTATGTAAGAAATGTGCACCGTTTTGACTCTAGGACCGGAATTGACGCCAATATATCCGATTAAAGGATGTTTAAATGATGAACAAATATTACAAAAAATTATAATTTTTTCCATTTTCCGGCCAAACGGTGCATTTTCTCATAGGGGTATGTATATCTTTTTTGAATCAGTACGTCAGGCTTAATCGAAATAAATTAAACTTGGAACGAAATACAAAGTTTTTATTTTCACGAAATTTGCAAGACATGTAGACCTCCAATTGGAATTTTTTCTCACGAACCGTAAGACGTAGAAAAAATCTGAGAACTTGAGAAGAATAAGTAGCAAATTTTATGTAGGAAAAGTGCACCGGTTTGACTCTAGGACCGAAATTGACACCAATATGCCCGATTATTGAATTTTGAAAAAAATCCAAGGGTACCCCCTTTAAACATTTTTGGGCAAATTCCAATTTTAGGAAATTGTTTTTTTAATGTTAATATATACACTAGGTATAACTTATTCCAAATATGTGTTTTTTTTCTATCCCCTACCCACAGTTTGGCAAAAATAATGGAAAAATCGAAATAAAATTTTTCAGTTTTTTCCGTTTTCCGGCCAAACGGTGCATTTTCTCATAAGGGTATGTATATCTTTTTTGAATCAGTACGTCAGGCTTAATCGAAATAAATTAAATTTGGAACGAAATACAAAGTTTTTATTTTCACGAAATTTGCAAGACATGTAGACCTACAATTTAAATTTTTTCTCAAGAACCGTAAGACGTAGAAAAAATCTGGGAACTTGAGAAGAACAAGTAGCAAATTTTATGTAAGAAATGTGCACCGGTTTGACTCTAGGACCGGAATTGACGCCAATATATCCGATTAAAGGATGTTTAAATGATGAACAAATATTACAAAAAATTATAGTTTTTTCCATTTTGCGGCCAAACGGTGCATTTTCTCATAGAGGTATGTATATCTTTTTTGAATCAGTACGTCAGGCTTAATCGAAATAAATTAAACTTGGAACAAAATACAAAGTTTTTATTTTCACGAAATTTGCAAGACATGTAGACCTCCAATTGGAATTTTTTCTCACGAACCGTAAGACGTAGAAAAAATCTGAGAACTTGAGAAGAATAAGTAGCAAATTTTATGTAGGAAAAGTGCACCGGTTTGACTCTAGGACCGAAATTGACACCAATATGCCCGATTATTGAATTTTGAAAAAAATCCAAGGGTACCCCATTTAAACATTTTTGGGCAAATTCCAATTTTAGGAAATTGTTTTTTTAATGTTAATATATACACTAGGTATAACTTATTCCAAATATGTGTTTTTTTTCTATCCCCTACCCACAGTTTGGCAAAAATAATGGAAAAATCGAATTAAAAATTTTCAGTTTTTTCCGTTTTCCGGCCAAACGGTGCATTTTCTCATAGGGGTATGTATATCTTTTTTGAATCAGTACGTCAGGCTTAATCGAAATAAATTAAATTTGAAACGAAATACAAAGTTTTTATTTTCACGAAATTTGCAAGACATGTAGACCTACAATTGGAATTTTTTCTCACGAACCGTAAGACGTAGAAAAAATCTGGGAACTCGAGAAGAACAAGTAGCAAATTTTATGTAAGAAATGTGCACCGGTTTGACTCTAGGACCGGAATTGACGCCAATATATCCGATTAAAGGATGTTTAAATGATGAACAAATATTACAAAAAATTATAGTTTTTTCCATTTTGCGGCCAAACGGTGCATTTTCTTATAGGCGTATGTATATCTTTTTTGAATCAGTACGTCAGGCTTAATCGAAATAAATTAAACTTGGAATGAAATACAAAGTTTTTATTTTCACGAAATTTGCAAGACATGTAGACCTCCAATTGGAATTTTTTCTCACGAACCGTAAGACGTAGAAAAAATCTGAGAACTTGAGAAGAATAAGTAGCAAATTTTATGTAGGAAAAGTGCACCGGTTTGACTCTAGGACCGAAATTGACACCAATATGCCCGATTATTGAATTTTGAAAAAAATCCAAGGGTACCCCCTTTAAACATTTTTGGGCAAATTCCAATTTTAGGAAATTGTTTTTTTAATGTTAATATATACACTAGGTCTAACTTATTCCAAATATGTGTTTTTTTTCTATCCCCTACCCACAGTTTGGCAAAAATAATGGAAAAATCGAATTAAAAATTTTCAGTTTTTTCCATTTTCCGGCCAAACGGTGCATTTTCTCATAGGGGTATGTATATCTTTTTTGAATCAGTACGTCAGGCTTAATCGAAATAAATTAAACTTGGAACGAAATACAAAGTTTTTATTTTCACGAAATTTGCAAGACATGTAGACCTCCAATTGGAATTTTTTCTCACGAACCGTAAGACGTAGAAAAAATCTGAGAACTTGAGAAGAATAAGTAGCAAATTTTATGTAGGAAAAGTGCACCGGTTTGACTCTAGGACCGAAATTGACACCAATATGCCCGATTATTGAATTTTGAAAAAAATCCAAGGGTACCCCCTTTAAACATTTTTGGGCAAATTCCAATTTTAGGAAACTGTTTTTTTAATGTTAATATATACACTAGGTATAACTTATTCCAAATATGTGTTTTTTTTCTATCCCCTACCCACAGTTTGGCAAAAATAATGGAAAAATCGAATTAAAAATTTTCAGTTTTTTCCGTTTTCCGGCCAAACGGTGCATTTTCTCATAAAGGTATGTATATCTTTTTTGAATCAGTACGTCAGGCTTAATCGAAATAAATTAAATTTGGAACGAAATACAAAGTTTTTATTTTCACGAAATTTGCAAGACATGTAGACCTACAATTGGAATTTTTTCTCACGAACCGTAAGACGTAGAAAAAAATCTGGGAACTTAAAAAGAACAAGTAGCATATTTTATGTAAGAAATGTGCACCGGTTTGACTCTAGGACCGGAATTGACGCCAATATATCCGATTAAAGGATGTTTAAATGATGAACAAATATTACAAAAAATTATAGTTTTTTCCATTTTGCAGCCAAACGGTGCATTTTCTCATAGGGGTATGAATATCTTTTTTGAATCAGTACGTCAGGCTTAATCGAAATAAATTAAACTTGGAACGAAATACAAAGTTTTTATTTTCACGAAATTTGCAAGACATGTAGACCTCCAATTGGAATTTTTTCTCACGAACCGTAAGACGTAGAAAAAATCTGAGAACTTGAGAAGAATAAGTAGCAAATTTTTTGTAGGAAAAGTGCACCGGTTTGACTCTAGGACCGAAATTGACACGAATATGCCCGATTATTGAATTTTGAAAAAAATCCAAGGGTACCCCCTTTAAACATTTTTGGGCAAATTCCAATTTTAGGAAATTGTTTTTTTAATGTTAATATATACACTAGGTATAACTTATTCCAAATATGTGTTTTTTTTCTATCCCCTACCCACAGTTTGGCAAAAATAATGGAAAAATCGAATTAAAAATTTTCAGTTTTTTCCGTTTTCCGGCCAAACGGTGCATTTTCTCATAGGGGTATGTATATCTTTTTTGAATCAGTACGTCAGGCTTAATCGAAATAAATTAAATTTGGAACGAAATACAAAGTTTTTATTTTCACGAAATTTGCAAGACATGTAGACCTACAATTGGAATTTTTTCTCAAGAACCGTAAGACGTAGAAAAAATCTGGTAACTTGAGAAGAACAAGTAGCAAATTTTATGTAAGAAATGTGCACCGGTTTGACTCTAGGACCGGAATTGACGCCAATATATCCGATTAAAGGATGTTTAAATGATGAACAAATATTACAAAAAATTATAGTTTTTTCCATTTTGCGGCCAAACGGTGCATTTTCTCATAGAGGTATGTATATCTTTTTTGAATCAGTACGTCAGGCTTAATCGAAATAAATTAAACTTGGAACAAAATACAAAGTTTTTATTTTCACGAAATTTGCAAGACATGTAGACCTCCAATTGGAATTTTTTCTCACGAACCGTAAGACGTAGAAAAAATCTGAGAACTTGAGAAGAATAAGTAGCAAATTTTATGTAGGAAAAGTGCACCGGTTTGACTCTAGGACCGAAATTGACACCAATATGCCCGATTATTGAATTTTGAAAAAAATCCAAGGGTACCCCATTTAAACATTTTTGGGCAAATTCCAATTTTAGGAAATTGTTTTTTTAATGTTAATATATACACTAGGTATAACTTATTCCAAATATGTGTTTTTTTTCTATCCCCTACCCACAGTTTGGCAAAAATAATGGAAAAATCGAATTAAAAATTTTCAGTTTTTTCCGTTTTCCGGCCAAACGGTGCATTTTCTCATAGGGGTATGTATATCTTTTTTGAATCAGTACGTCAGGCTTAATCGAAATAAATTAAATTTGGAACGAAATACAAAGTTTTTATTTTCACGAAATTTGCAAGACATGTAGACCTACAATTGGAATTTTTTCTCACGAACCGTAAGACGTAGAAAAAATCTGGGAACTCGAGAAGAACAAGTAGCAAATTTTATGTAAGAAATGTGCACCGGTTTGACTCTAGGACCGGAATTGACGCCAATATATCCGATTAAAGGATGTTTAAATGATGAACAAATATTACAAAAAATTATAGTTTTTTCCATTTTGCGGCCAAACGGTGCATTTTCTTATAGGCGTATGTATATCTTTTTTGAATCAGTACGTCAGGCTTAATCGAAATAAATTAAACTTGGAACGAAATACAAAGTTTTTATTTTCACGAAATTTGCAAGACATGTAGACCTCCAATTGGAATTTTTTCTCACGAACCGTAAGACGTAGAAAAAATCTGAGAACTTGAGAAGAATAAGTAGCAAATTTTATGTAGGAAAAGTGCACCGGTTTGACTCTAGGACCGAAATTGACACCAATATGCCCGATTATTGAATTTTGAAAAAAATCCAAGGGTACCCCCTTTAAACATTTTTGGGCAAATTCCAATTTTAGGAAATTGTTTTTTTAATGTTAATATATACACTAGGTCTAACTTATTCCAAATATGTGTTTTTTTTCTATCCCCTACCCACAGTTTGGCAAAAATAATGGAAAAATCGAATTAAAAATTTTCAGTTTTTTCCATTTTCCGGCCAAACGGTGCATTTTCTCATAGGGGTATGTATATCTTTTTTGAATCAGTACGTCAGGCTTAATCGAAATAAATTAAACTTGGAACGAAATACAAAGTTTTTATTTTCACGAAATTTGCAAGACATGTAGACCTCCAATTGGAATTTTTTCTCACGAACCGTAAGACGTAGAAAAAATCTGAGAACTTGAGAAGAATAAGTAGCAAATTTTATGAAGGAAAAGTGCACCGGTTTGACTCTAGGACCGAAATTGACACCAATATGCCCGATTATTGAATTTTGAAAAAAATCCAAGGGTACCCCCTTTAAACATTTTTGGGCAAATTCCAATTTTAGGAAACTGTTTTTTTAATGTTAATATATACACTAGGTATAACTTATTCCAAATATGTGTTTTTTTTCTATCCCCTACCCACAGTTTGGCAAAAATAATGGAAAAATCGAATTAAAAATTTTCAGTTTTTTCCGTTTTCCGGCCAAACGGTGCATTTTCTCATAAAGGTATGTATATCTTTTTTGAATCAGTACGTCAGGCTTAATCGAAATAAATTAAATTTGGAACGAAATACAAAGTTTTTATTTTCACGAAATTTGCAAGACATGTAGACCTACAATTGGAATTTTTTCTCACGAACCGTAAGACGTAGAAAAAAATCTGGGAACTTAAAAAGAACAAGTAGCATATTTTATGTAAGAAATGTGCACCGGTTTGACTCTAGGACCGGAATTGACGCCAATATATCCGATTAAAGGATGTTTAAATGATGAACAAATATTACAAAAAATTATAGTTTTTTCCATTTTCCGGCCAAACGGTGCATTTTCTCATAGGGGTATGTATTTATTTTTTGAATCAGTACGTCAGGCTTAATCGAAATAAATTAAACTTGGAACGAAATACAAAGTTTTTATTTTCACGAAATTTGCAAGACATGTAGACCTCCAATTGGAATTTTTTCTCACGAACCGTAAGACGTAGAAAAAATCTGAGAACTTGAGAAGAATAAGTAGCAAATTTTATGTAGGAAAAGTGCACCGGTTTGACTCTAGGACCGAAATTGACACCAATATGCCCGATTATTGAATTTTGAAAAAAATCCAAGGGTACCCCCTTTAAACATTTTTGGGCAAATTCCAATTTTAGGAAATTGTTTTTTTAATGTTAATATATACACTAGGTATAACTTATTCCAAATATGTGTTTTTTTTCTATCCCCTACCCACAGTTTGGCAAAAATAATGGAAAAATCGAATTAAAAATTTTCAG
Organism: Diabrotica undecimpunctata; assembly: GCF_040954645.1. Classification (NCBI taxonomy): domain Eukaryota; kingdom Metazoa; phylum Arthropoda; class Insecta; order Coleoptera; family Chrysomelidae; genus Diabrotica; species Diabrotica undecimpunctata. The sequence continues at coordinate 44,067 of NW_027311960.1, read as the reverse complement.
TTTTTTCCGTTTTCCGGCCAAACGGTGCATTTTCTCATAGGGGTATGTATATCTTTTTTGAATCAGTACGTCAGGCTTAATCGAAATAAATTAAATTTGTAACGAAATACAAAGTTTTTATTTTCACGAAATTTGCAAGACATGTAGACCTACAATTGGAATTTTTTCTCACGAACCGTAAGACGTAGAAAAAATCTGGGAACTTGAGAAGAACAAGTAGCAAATTTTAGGTAAGAAATGTGCACCGGTTTGACTCTAGGACCGGAATTGACGCCAATATATCCGATTAAAGGATGTTTAAATGATGAACAAATATTACAAAAAATTATAGTTTTTTCCATTTTGCGGCCAAACAGTGCATTTTCTCATAGGGGTATGTATATCTTTTTTGAATCAGTACGTCAGGCTTAATCGAAATAAATTAAATTTGAAACGAAATACAAAGTTTTTATTTTCACGAAATTTGCAAGACATGTAGACCTCCAATTGGAAATTTTTCTCACGAACCGTAAGACGTAGAAAAAATCTGAGAACTTGAGAAGAACAAGTAGCAAATTTTATGTAAGAAATGTGCACCGTTTTGACTCTAGGACCGGAATTGACGCCAATATATCCGATTAAAGGATGTTTAAATGATGAACAAATATTACAAAAAATTATAATTTTTTCCATTTTCCGGCCAAACGGTGCATTTTCTCATAGGGGTATGTATATCTTTTTTGAATCAGTACGTCAGGCTTAATCGAAATAAATTAAACTTGGAACGAAATACAAAGTTTTTATTTTCACGAAATTTGCAAGACATGTAGACCTCCAATTGGAATTTTTTCTCACGAACCGTAAGACGTAGAAAAAATCTGAGAACTTGAGAAGAATAAGTAGCAAATTTTATGTAGGAAAAGTGCACCGGTTTGACTCTAGGACCGAAATTGACACCAATATGCCCGATTATTGAATTTTGAAAAAAATCCAAGGGTACCCCCTTTAAACATTTTTGGGCAAATTCCAATTTTAGGAAATTGTTTTTTTAATGTTAATATATACACTAGGTATAACTTATTCCAAATATGTGTTTTTTTTCTATCCCCTACCCACAGTTTGGCAAAAATAATGGAAAAATCGAAATAAAATTTTTCAGTTTTTTCCGTTTTCCGGCCAAACGGTGCATTTTCTCATAAGGGTATGTATATCTTTTTTGAATCAGTACGTCAGGCTTAATCGAAATAAATTAAATTTGGAACGAAATACAAAGTTTTTATTTTCACGAAATTTGCAAGACATGTAGACCTACAATTGGAATTTTTTCTCAAGAACCGTAAGACGTAGAAAAAATCTGGGAACTTGAGAAGAACAAGTAGCATATTTTATGTAAGAAATGTGCACCGGTTTGACTCTAGGACCGGAATTGACGCCAATATATCCGATTAAAGGATGTTTAAATGATGAACAAATATTACAAAAAATTATAGTTTTTTCCATTTTGCAGCCAAACGGTGCATTTTCTCATAGGAGTATGAATATCTTTTTTGAATCAGTACGTCAGGCTTAATCGAAATAAATTAAACTTGGAACGAAATACAAAGTTTTTATTTTCACGAAATTTGCAAGACATGTAGACCTCCAATTGGAATTTTTTCTCACGAACCGTAAGACGTAGAAAAAATCTGAGAACTTGAGAAGAATAAGTAGCAAATTTTATGTAGGAAAAGTGCACCGGTTTGACTCTAGGACCGAAATTGACACCAATATGCCCGATTATTGAATTTTGAAAAAAATCCAAGGGTACCCCCTTTAAACATTTTTGGGCAAATTCCAATTTTAGGAAATTGTTTTTTTAATGTTAATATATACACTAGGTATAACTTATTCCAAATATGTGTTTTTTTTCTATCCCCTACCCACAGTTTGGCAAAAATAATGGAAAAATCGAATTAAAAATTTTCAGTTTTTTCCGTTTTCTGGCCAAACGGTGCATTTTCTCATAGGGGTATGTATATCTTTTTTGAATCAGTACGTCAGGCTTAATCGAAATAAATTAAATTTGGAACGAAATACAAAGTTTTTATTTTCACTAAATTTGCAAGACATGTAGACCTACAATTGGAATTTTTTCTCAAGAACCGTAAGACGTAGAAAAAATCTGGGAACTTGAGAAGAACAAGTAGCAAATTTTATGTAAGAAATGTGCACCGGTTTGACTCTAGGACCGGAATTGACGCCAATATATCCGATTAAAGGATGTTTAAATGATGAACAAATATTACAAAAAATTATAGTTTTTTCCATTTTCCGGCCAAACGGTGCATTTTCTCATAGGGGTATGTATTTATTTTTTGAATCAGTACGTCAGGCTTAATCGAAATAAATTAAACTTGGAACGAAATACAAAGTTTTTATTTTCACGAAATTTGCAAGACATGTAGACCTCCAATTGGAATTTTTTCTCACGAACCGTAAGACGTAGAAAAAATCTGAGAACTTGAGAAGAATAAGTAGCAAATTTTATGTAGGAAAAGTGCACCGGTTTGACTCTAGGACCGAAATTGACACCAATATGCCCGATTATTGAATTTTGAAAAAAATCCAAGGGTACCCCCTTTAAACATTTTTGGGCAAATTCCAATTTTAGGAAATTGTTTTTTTAATGTTAATATATACACTAGGTATAACTTATTCCAAATATGTGTTTTTTTTCTATCCCCTACCCACAGTTTGGCAAAAATAATGGAAAAATCGAATTAAAAATTTTCAGTTTTTTCCATTTTCCGGCCAAACGGTGCATTTTCTCATAGGGGTATGTATATCTTTTTTGAATCAGTACATCAGGCTTAATCGAAATAAATTAAATTTGAAACGAAATACAAAGTTTTTATTTTCACGAAATTTGCAAGACATGTAGACCTCCAATTGGAAATTTTTCTCACGAACCGTAAGACGTAGAAAAAATCTGAGAACTTGAGAAGAACAAGTAGCAAATTTTATGTAAGAAATGTGCACCGGTTTGACTCTAGGACCGGAATTGACGCCAATATATCCGATTAAAGGATGTTTAAATGATGAACAAATATTACAAAAAATTATAGTTTTTTCCATTTTCCGGCCAAACGGTGCATTTTCTCATAGGGGTATGTATATCTTTTTTGAATCAGTACGTCAGGCTTAATCGAAATAAATTAAACTTGGAACGAAATACAAAGTTTTTATTTTCACGAAATTTGCAAGACATGTAGACCTCCAATTGGAATTTTTTCTCACGAACCGTAAGACGTAGAAAAAATCTGAGAACTTGAGAAGAATAAGTAGCAAATTTTATGTAGGAAAAGTGCACCGGTTTGACTCTAGGACCGAAATTGACACCAATATGCCCGATTATTGAATTTTGAAAAAAATCCAAGGGTACCCCCTTTAAACATTTTTGGGCAAATTCCAATTTTAGGAAATTGTTTTTTTAATGTTAATATATACACTAGGTATAACTTATTCCAAATATGTGTTTTTTTTCTATCCCCTACCCACAGTTTGGCAAAAATAATGGAAAAATCGAATTAAAAATTTTCAGTTTTTTCCGTTTTCTGGCCAAACGGTGCATTTACTCATAGGGGTATGTATATCTTTTTTGAATCAGTACGTCAGGCTTAATCGAAATAAATTAAATTTGTAACGAAATACAAAGTTTTTATTTTCACGAAATTTGCAAGACATGTAGACCTCCAATTGGAATTTTTTCTCACGAACCGTAAGACGTAGAAAAAATCTGAGAACTTGAGAAGAACAAGTAGCAAATTTTATGTAGGAAATGTGCACCGGTTTAACTCTAGGACCGAAATTGACACCAATATGCCCGATTATTGAATTTTGAAAAAAATCCAAGGGTACCCCCTTTAAACATTTTTGGGCAAATTCCAATTTTAGGAAATTGTTTTTTTAATGTTGATATATACACTAGGTCTAACTTATTCCAAATATGTGTTTTTTTTCTATCCCCTACCCACAGTTTGGCAAAAATAATGGAAAAATCGAATTAAAAATTTTCAGTTTTTTCCATTTTCCGGCCAAACGGTGCATTTTCTCATAGGGGTATGTATATCTTTTTTGAATCAGTACGTCAGGCTTAATCGAAATAAATTAAACTTGGAACGAAATACAAAGTTTTTATTTTCACGAAATTTGCAAGACATGTAGACCTCCAATTGGAATTTTTTCTCACGAACCGTAAGACGTAGAAAAAATCTGAGAACTTGAGAAGAACAAGTAGCAAATTTTATGTAGGAAATGTGCACCGGTTTGACTCTAGGACCGAAATTGACACCAATATGCCCGATTATTGAATTTTGAAAAAAATCCAAGGGTACCCCTTTAAACATTTTTGGGCAAATTCCAATTTTAGGAAATTGTTTTTTTAATGTTAATAAATACACTAGGTCTAACTTATTCCAAATATGTGTTTTTTTTCTATCCCCTACCCACAGTTTGGCAAAAATAATGGAAAAATCGAATTAAAAATTTTCAGTTTTTTCCATTTTCCGGCCAAACGGTGCATTTTCTCATAGGGGTATGTATATCTTTTTTGAATCAGTACGTCAGGCTTAATCGAAATAAATTAAATTTGGAACGAAATACAAAGTTTTTATTTTCACGAAATTTGCAAGACATGTAGACCTCCAATTGGAAATTTTTCTCACGAACCGTAAGACGTAGAAAAAATCTGAGAACTTGAGAAGAACAAGTAGCAAATTTTATGTAAGAAATGTGCACCGTTTTGACTCTAGGACCGGAATTGACGCCAATATATCCGATTAAAGGATGTTTAAATGATGAACAAATATTACAAAAAATTATAATTTTTTCCATTTTCCGGCCAAACGGTGCATTTTCTCATAGGGGTATGTATATCTTTTTTGAATCAGTACGTCAGGCTTAATCGAAATAAATTAAACTTGGAACGAAATACAAAGTTTTTATTTTCACGAAATTTGCAAGACATGTAGACCTCCAATTGGAATTTTTTCTCACGAACCGTAAGACGTAGAAAAAATCTGAGAACTTGAGAAGAATAAGTAGCAAATTTTATGTGGGAAAAGTGCACCGGTTTGACTCTAGGACCGAAATTGACACCAATATGCCCGATTATTGAATTTTGAAAAAAATCCAAGGGTACCCCCTTTAAACATTTTTGGGCAAATTCCAATTTTAGGAAATTGTTTTTTTAATGTTAATATATACACTAGGTATAACTTATTCCAAATATGTGTTTTTTTTCTATCCCCTACCCACAGTTTGGCAAAAATAATGGAAAAATCGAAATAAAATTTTTTAGTTTTTTCCGTTTTCCGGCCAAACGGTGCATTTTCTCATAAGGGTATGTATATCTTTTTTGAATCAGTACGTCAGGCTTAATCGAAATAAATTAAATTTGGAACGAAATACAAAGTTTTTATTTTCACGAAATTTGCAAGACATGTAGACCTACAATTGGAATTTTTTCTCAAGAACCGTAAGACGTAGAAAAAATCTGGGAACTTCAGAAGAACAAGTAGCATATTTTATGTAAGAAATGTGCACCGGTTTGACTCTAGGACCGGAATTGACGCCAATATATCCGATTAAAGGATGTTTAAATGATGAACAAATATTACAAAAAATTATAGTTTTTTCCATTTTGCAGCCAAACGGTGCATTTTCTCATAGGGGTATGAATATCTTTTTTGAATCAGTACGTCAGGCTTAATCGAAATAAATTAAACTTGGAACGAAATACAAAGTTTTTATTTTCACGAAATTTGCAAGACATGTAGACCTCCAATTGGAATTTTTTCTCACGAACCGTAAGACGTAGAAAAAATCTGAGAACTTGAGAAGAATAAGTAGCAAATTTTATGTAGGAAAAGTGCACCGGTTTGACTCTAGGACCGAAATTGACACCAATATGCCCGATTATTGAATTTTGAAAAAAATCCAAGGGTACCCCCTTTAAACATTTTTGGGCAAATTCCAATTTTAGGAAATTGTTTTTTTAATGTTAATATATACACTAGGTATAACTTATTCCAAATATGTGTTTTTTTTCTATCCCCTACCCACAGTTTGGCAAAAATAATGGAAAAATCGAATTAAAAATTTTCAGTTTTTTCCGTTTTCTGGCCAAACGGTGCATTTTCTCATAGGGGTATGTATATCTTTTTTGAATCAGTACGTCAGGCTTAATCGAAATAAATTAAATTTGGAACGAAATACAAAGTTTTTATTTTCACTAAATTTGCAAGACATGTAGACCTACAATTGGAATTTTTTCTCAAGAACCGTAAGACGTAGAAAAAATCTGGGAACTTGAGAAGAACAAGTAGCAAATTTTATGTAAGAAATGTGCACCGGTTTGACTCTAGGACCGGAATTGACGCCAATATATCCGATTAAAGGATGTTTAAATGATGAACAAATATTACAAAAAATTATAGTTTTTTCCATTTTCCGGCCAAACGGTGCATTTTCTCATAGGGGTATGTATTTATTTTTTGAATCAGTACGTCAGGCTTAATCGAAATAAATTAAACTTGGAACGAAATACAAAGTTTTTATTTTCACGAAATTTGCAAGACATGTAGACCTCCAATTGGAATTTTTTCTCACGAACCGTAAGACGTAGAAAAAATCTGAGAACTTGAGAAGAATAAGTAGCAAATTTTATGTAGGAAAAGTGCACCGGTTTGACTCTAGGACCGAAATTGACACCAATATGCCCGATTATTGAATTTTGAAAAAAATCCAAGGGTACCCCCTTTAAACATTTTTGGGCAAATTCCAATTTTAGGAAATTGTTTTTTTAATGTTAATATATACACTAGGTATAACTTATTTCAAATATGTGTTTTTTTTCTATCCCCTACCCACAGTTTGGCAAAAATAATGGAAAAATCGAATTAAAAATTTTCAGTTTTTTTCCATTTTCCGGCCAAACGGTGCATTTTCTCATAGGGGTATGTATATCTTTTTTGAATCAGTACATCAGGCTTAATCGAAATAAATTAAATTTGAAACGAAATACAAAGTTTTTATTTTCACGAAATTTGCAAGACATGTAGACCTCCAATTGGAAATTTTTCTCACGAACCGTAAGACGTAGAAAAAATCTGAGAACTTGAGAAGAACAAGTAGCAAATTTTATGTAAGAAATGTGCACCGGTTTGACTCTAGGACCGGAATTGACGCCAATATATCCGATTAAAGGATGTTTAAATGATGAACAAATATTACAAAAAATTATAGTTTTTTCCATTTTCCGGCCAAACGGTGCATTTTCTCATAGGGGTATGTATATCTTTTTTGAATCAGTACGTCAGGCTTAATCGAAATAAATTAAACTTGGAACGAAATACAAAGTTTTTATTTTCACGAAATTTGCAAGACATGTAGACCTCCAATTGGAATTTTTTCTCACGAACCGTAAGACGTAGAAAAAATCTGAGAACTTGAGAAGAATAAGTAGCAAATTTTATGTAGGAAAAGTGCACCGGTTTGACTCTAGGACCGAAATTGACACCAATATGCCCGATTATTGAATTTTGAAAAAAATCCAAGGGTACCCCCTTTAAACATTTTTGGGCAAATTCCAATTTTAGGAAATTGTTTTTTTAATGTTAATATATACACTAGGTATAACTTATTCCAAATATGTGTTTTTTTTCTATCCCCTACCCACAGTTTGGCAAAAATAATGGAAAAATCGAATTAAAAATTTTCAGTTTTTTCCGTTTTCTGGCCAAACGGTGCATTTACTCATAGGGGTATGTATATCTTTTTTGAATCAGTACGTCAGGCTTAATCGAAATAAATTAAATTTGTAACGAAATACAAAGTTTTTATTTTCACGAAATTTGCAAGACATGTAGACCTCCAATTGGAATTTTTTCTCACGAACCGTAAGACGTAGAAAAAATCTGAGAACTTGAGAAGAACAAGTAGCAAATTTTATGTAGGAAATGTGCACCGGTTTAACTCTAGGACCGAAATTGACACCAATATGCCCGATTATTGAATTTTGAAAAAAATCCAAGGGTACCCCCTTTAAACATTTTTGGGCAAATTCCAATTTTAGGAAATTGTTTTTTTAATGTTGATATATACACTAGGTCTAACTTATTCCAAATATGTGTTTTTTTTCTATCCCCTACCCACAGTTTGGCAAAAATAATGGAAAAATCGAATTAAAAATTTTCAGTTTTTTCCATTTTCCGGCCAAACGGTGCATTTTCTCATAGGGGTATGTATATCTTTTTTGAATCAGTACGTCAGGCTTAATCGAAATAAATTAAACTTGGAACGAAATACAAAGTTTTTATTTTCACGAAATTTGCAAGACATGTAGACCTCCAATTGGAATTTTTTCTCACGAACCGTAAGACGTAGAAAAAATCTGAGAACTTGAGAAGAATAAGTAGCAAATTTTATGGAGGAAAAGTGCACCGGTTTGACTCTAGGACCGAAATTGACACCAATATGCCCGATTATTGAATTTTGAAAAAAATCCAAGGGTACCCCCTTTAAACATTTTTGGGCAAATTCCAATTTTAGGAAATTGTTTTTTTAATGTTAATATATACACTAGGTATAACTTATTCCAAATATGTGTTTTTTTTCTATCCCCTACCCACAGTTTGGCAAAAATAATGGAAAAATCGAATTAAAAATTTTCAGTTTTTTCCGTTTTCCGGCCAAACGGTGCATTTTCTCATAGGAGTATGTATATCTTTTTGAATCAGTACGTCAGGCTTAATCGAAATAAATTAAATTTGGAACGAAATACAAAGTTTTTATTTTCACGAAATTTGCAAGACATGTAGACCTACAATTGGAATTTTTTCTCAAGAACCGTAAGACGTAGAAAAAATCTGGGAACTTGAGAAGAACAAGTAGCAAATTTTATGTAAGAAATGTGCACCGGTTTGACTCTAGGACCGGAATTGACGCCAATATATCCGATTAAAGGATGTTTAAATGATGAACAAATATTACAAAAAATTATAGTTTTTTTCCATTTTGCGGCCAAACGGTGCATTTTCTCATGGGGGTATGTATATCTTTTTGAATCAGTACGTCAGGCTTAATCGAAATAAATTAAACTTGGAACGAAATACAAAGTTTTTATTTTCACGAAATTTGCAAGACATGTAGACCTCCAATTGGAATTTTTTCTCACGAACCGTAAGACGTAGAAAAAATCTGAGAACTTGAGAAGAATAAGTAGCAAATTTTATGTAGGAAAAGTGCACCGGTTTGACTCTAGGACCGAAATTGACACCAATATGCCCGATTATTGAATTTTGAAAAAAATCCAAGGGTACCCCCTTTAAACATTTTTGGGCAAATTCCAATTTTAGGAAATTGTTTTTTTAATGTTAATATATACACTAGGTATAACTTATTCCAAATATGTGTTTTTTTTCTATCCCCTACCCACAGTTTGGCAAAAATAATGGAAAAATCGAATTAAAAATTTTCAGTTTTTTCCATTTTCCGGCCAAACGGTGCATTTTCTCATAGGGGTATGTATATCTTTTTTGAATCAGTACATCAGGCTTAATCGAAATAAATTAAATTTGAAACGAAATACAAAGTTTTTATTTTCACGAAATTTGCAAGACATGTAGACCTCCAATTGGAAATTTTTCTCACGAACCGTAAGACGTAGAAAAAATCTGAGAACTTGAGAAGAACAAGTAGCAAATTTTATGTAAGAAATGTGCACATATATCCGATTAAAGGATGTTTAAATGATGAACAAATATTACAAAAAATTATAGTTTTTTCCATTTTCCGGCCAAACGGTGCATTTTCTCATAGGGGTATGTATATCTTTTTTGAATCAGTACGTCAGGCTTAATCGAAATAAATTAAACTTGGAACGAAATACAAAGTTTTTATTTTCACGAAATTTGCAAGACATGTAGACCTCCAATTGGAATTTTTTCTCACGAACCGTAAGACGTAGAAAAAATCTGAGAACTTGAGAAGAATAAGTAGCAAATTTTATGTAGGAAAAGTGCACCGGTTTGACTCTAGGACCGAAATTGACACCAATATGCCCGATTATTGAATTTTGAAAAAAATCCAAGGGTACCCCCTTTAAACATTTTTGGGCAAATTCCAATTTTAGGAAATTGTTTATTTTTGGGCAAATTCCAATTTTAGGAAATTGTTTTTTTAATGTTAATATATACACTAGGTATAACTTATTCCAAATATGTGTTTTTTTTCTATCCCCTACCCACAGTTTGGCAAAAATAATGGAAAAATCGAATTAAAAATTTTCAGTTTTTTCCGTTTTCTGGCCAAACGGTGCATTTACTCATAGGGGTATGTATATCTTTTTTGAATCAGTACGTCAGGCTTAATCGAAATAAATTAAATTTGTAACGAAATACAAAAGTTTTATTTTCACGAAATTTGCAAGACATGTAGACCTCCAATTGGAATTTTTTCTCACGAACCGTAAGACGTAGAAAAAATCTGAGAACTTGAGAAGAACAAGTAGCAAATTTTATGTAGGAAATGTGCACCGGTTTAACTCTAGGACCGAAATTGACACCAATATGCCCGATTATTGAATTTTGAAAAAAATCCAAGGGTACCCCCTTTAAACATTTTTGGGCAAATTCCAATTTTAGGAAATTGTTTTTTTAATGTTGATATATACACTAGGTCTAACTTATTCCAAATATGTGTTTTTTTTCTATCCCCTACCCACAGTTTGGCAAAAATAATGGAAAAATCGAATTAAAAATTTTCAGTTTTTTCCATTTTCCGGCCAAACGGTGCATTTTCTCATAGGGGTATGTATATCTTTTTTGAATCAGTACGTCAGGCTTAATCGAAATAAATTAAACTTGCAACGAAATACAAAGTTTTTATTTTCACGAAATTTGCAAGACATGTAGACCTCCAATTGGAATTTTTTCTCACGAACCGTAAGACGTAGAAAAAATACTGAGAACTTGAGAAGAACAAGTAGCAAATTTTAATGTAAGAAATGTGCACCGGTTTGACTCTAGGACCGGAATTGACGCCAATTTATCCGATTAAAGGATGTTTAATGATGAACAAATATTACAAAAAATTATAGTTTTTTCCATTTTGCGGCCAAACGGTGCATTTTCTCATAGGGGTATGTATATCTTTTTTGAATCAGTACGTCAGGATTAATCGAAATAAATTAAACTTGGAACGAAATACAAAATTTTTATTTTCACGAAATTTGCAAGACATGTAGACCTCCAATTGGAAATTTTTCTCACGAACCGTAAGACGTAGAAAAAATCTGAGAACTTAAGAAGAACAAGTAGCAAATTTTATGTAAGAAATTTGCACCGGTTTGACTCTAGGACCAAAATTGACGCCAATATATCCGATTAAAGGATGTTTAAATGATGAACAAATATTACAAAAAATTATAGTTTTTTCCATTTTCCGGCCAAACGGTGCATTTTCTCATAGGGGTATGTATATCTTTTTTGAATCAGTACGTCAGGCTTAATCGAAATAAATTAAACTTGCAACGAAATACAAAGTTTTTATTTTCACGAAATTTGCAAGACATGTTAGACCTCCAATTGGAATTTTTTCTCACGAACCGTAAGACGTAGAAAAAATCTGAGAACTTGAGAAGAATAAGTAGCAAATTTTATGTAGGAAAAGTGCACCGGTTTGACTCTAGGACCGAAATTGACACCAATATGCCCGATTATGAATTTGAAAAAAATCCAAGGGTACCCCCTTTAAACATTTTTGGGCAAATTCCAATTTTAGGAAATTGTTTTTTTAATGTTAATATATACACTAGGTATAACTTATTCCAAATATGTGTTTTTTTTTCTATCCCCTACCCACAGTTTGGCAAAAATAATGGAAAAATCGAATTAAAAATTTTCAGTTTTTTCCATTTTCCGGCCAAACGGTGCATTTTCTCATAGGGGTATGTATATCTTTTTTGAATCAGTACGTCAGGCTTAATCGAAATAAATTAAACTTGCAACGAAATACAAAGTTTTTATTTTCACGAAATTTGCAAGACATGTAGACCTCCAATTGGAATTTTTTCTCACGAACCGTAAGACGTAGAAAAAATCTGAGAACTTGAGAAGAATAAGTAGCAAATTTTATGTAGGAAAAGTGCACCGGTTTGACTCTAGGACCGAAATTGACACCAATATGCCCGATTATTGAATTTTGAAAAAAATCCAAGGGTACCCCCTTTAAACATTTTTGGGCAAATTCCAATTTTAGGAAATTGTTTTTTTAATGTTAATATATACACTAGGTATAACTTATTCCAAATATGTGTTTTTTTTCTATCCCCTACCCACAGTTTGGCAAAAATAATGGAAAAATCGAATTAAAAATTTTCAGTTTTTTCCATTTTCCGGCCCAAACGGTGCATTTTCTCATAGGGGTATGTATATCTTTTTTGAATCAGTACATCAGGCTTAATCGAAATAAATTAAATTTGAAACGAAATACAAAGTTTTTATTTTCACGAAATTTGCAAGACATGTAGACCTCCAATTGGAAATTTTTCTCACGAACCGTAAGACGTAGAAAAAATCTGAGAACTTAAGAAGAACAAGTAGCAAATTTTATGTACGAAATGTGCACCGGTTTGACTCTAGGACCGGAATTGACGCCAATATATCCGATTAAAGGATGTTTAAATGATGAACAAATATTACAAAAAATTATAGTTTTTTCCATTTTGCAGCCAAACGGTGCATTTTCTCATAGGGGTATGTATATCTTTTTTAATTAGTACGTCAGGCTTAATCGAAATAAATTAAACTTGGAACGAAATACAAAGTTTTTATTTTCACGAAATTTGCAAGACATGTAGACCTCCAATTGGAATTTTTTCTCACGAACCGTAAGACGTAGAAAAAATCTGAGAACTTGAGAAGAATAAGTAGCAAATTTTATGTAGGAAAAGTGCACCGGTTTGACTCTAGGACCGAAATTGACACCAATATGCCCGATTATTGAATTTTGAAAAAAATCCAAGGGTACCCCCTTTAAACATTTTTGGGCAAATTCCAATTTTAGGAAATTGTTTTTTTTAATGTTAATATATACACTAGGTATAACTTATTCCAAATATGTGTTTTTTTTTCTATCCCCTACCCACAGTTTGGCAAAAATAATGGAAAAATCGAATTAAAAATTTTCAGTTTTTTCCGTTTTCCGGCCAAACGGTGCATTTTCTCATAGGGGTATGTATATCTTTTTTGAATCAGTACGTCAGGCTTAATCGAAATAAATTAAATTTGGGAACGAAATACAAAGTTTTTATTTTCACGAAATTTGCAAGACATGTAGACCTACAATTGGAATTTTTTCTCAAGAACCGTAAGACGTAGAAAAAATCTGGGAACTTGAGAAGAACAAGTAGCAAATTCTATGTAAGAAATGTGCACCGGTTTGACTCTAGGACCGGAATTGACGCCAATATATCCGATTAAAGGATGTTTAAATGATGAACAAATATTACAAAAAATTATAGTTTTTTCCATTTTCCGGCCAAACGGTGCATTTTCTCATAGGGGTATGTATATCTTTTTTGAATCAGTACGTCAGGCTTAATCGAAATAAATTAAACTTGGAACGAAATACAAAGTTTTTATTTTCACGAAATTTGCAAGACATGTAGACCTCCAATTGGAATTTTTTCTCACGAACCGTAAGACGTAGAAAAAATCTGAGAACTTGAGAAGAATAAGTAGCAAATTTTATGTAGGAAAAGTGCACCGGTTTGACTCTAGGACCGAAATTGACACCAATATGCCCGATTATTGAATTTTGAAAAAAATCCAAGGGTACCCCCTTTAAACATTTTTGGGCAAATTCCAATTTTAGGAAATTGTTTTTTTAATGTTAATATATACACTAGGTATAACTTATTCCAAATATGTGTTTTTTTTCTATCCCCTACCCACAGTTTGGCAAAAATAATGGAAAAATCGAATTAAAAATTTTCAGTTTTTTCCGTTTTCTGGCCAAACGGTGCATTTACTCATAGGGGTATGTATATCTTTTTTGAATCAGTACGTTAGGCTTAATCGAAATAAATTAAATTTGTAACGAAATACAAAGTTTTTATTTTCACGAAATTTGCAAGACATGTAGACCTCCAATTGGAATTTTTTCTCACGAACCGTAAGACGTAGAAAAAATCTGAGAACTTGAGAAGAACAAGTAGCAAATTTTATGTAGGAAATGTGCACCGGTTTAACTCTAGGACCGAAATTGACACCAATATGCCCGATTATTGAATTTTGAAAAAAATCCAAGGGTACCCCCTTTAAACATTTTTGGGCAAATTCCAATTTTAGGAAATTGTTTTTTTAATGTTGATATATACACTAGGTCTAACTTATTCCAAATATGTGTTTTTTTTCTATCCCCTACCCACAGTTTGGCAAAAATAATGGAAAAATCGAATTAAAAATTTTCAGTTTTTTCCATTTTCCGGCCAAACGGTGCATTTTCTCATAGGGGTATGTATATCTTTTTTGAATCAGTACGTCAGGCTTAATCGAAATAAATTAAACTTGGAACGAAATACAAAGTTTTTATTTTCACGAAATTTGCAAGACATGTAGACCTCCAATTGGAATTTTTTCTCACGAACCGTAAGACGTAGAAAAAATCTGAGAACTTGAGAAGAATAAGTAGCAAATTTTATGGAGGAAAAGTGCACCGGTTTGACTCTAGGACCGAAATTGACACCAATATGCCCGATTATTGAATTTTGAAAAAAATCCAAGGGTACCCCCTTTAAACATTTTTGGGCAAATTCCAATTTTAGGAAATTGTTTTTTTAATGTTAATATATACACTAGGTATAACTTATTCCAAATATGTGTTTTTTTTTCTATCCCCTACCCACAGTTTGGCAAAAATAATGGAAAAATCGAATTAAAAATTTTCAGTTTTTTCCGTTTTCCGGCCAAACGGTGCATTTTCTCATAGGAGTATGTATATCTTTTTTGAATCAGTACGTCAGGCTTAATCGAAATAAATTAAATTTGGAACGAAATACAAAGTTTTTATTTTCACGAAATTTGCAAGACATGTAGACCTACAATTGGAATTTTTTCTCAAGAACCGTAAGACGTAGAAAAAATCTGGGAACTTGAGAAGAACAAGTAGCAAATTTTATGTAAGAAATGTGCACCGGTTTGACTCTAGGACCGGAATTGACGCCAATATATCCGATTAAAGGATGTTTAAATGATGAACAAATATTACAAAAAATTATAGTTTTTTCCATTTTGCGGCCAAACGGTGCATTTTCTCATAGGGGTATGTATATCTTTTTGAATCAGTACGTCAGGCTTAATCGAAATAAATTAAACTTGGAACGAAATACAAAGTTTTTATTTTCACGAAATTTGCAAGACATGTAGACCTCCAATTGGAATTTTTTCTCACGAACCGTAAGACGTAGAAAAAATCTGAGAACTTGAGAAGAATAAGTAGCAAATTTTATGTAGGAAAAGTGCACCGGTTTGACTCTAGGACCGAAATTGACACCAATATGCCCGATTATTGAATTTTGAAAAAAATCCAAGGGTACCCCCTTTAAACATTTTTGGGCAAATTCCAATTTTAGGAAATTGTTTTTTTAATGTTAATATATACACTAGGTATAACTTATTCCAAATATGTGTTTTTTTTCTATCCCCTACCCACAGTTTGGCAAAAATAATGGAAAAATCGAATTAAAAATTTTCAGTTTTTTCCATTTTCCGGCCAAACGGTGCATTTTCTCATAGGGGTATGTATATCTTTTTTGAATCAGTACATCAGGCTTAATCGAAATAAATTAAATTTGAAACGAAATACAAAGTTTTTATTTTCACGAAATTTGCAAGACATGTAGACCTCCAATTGGAAATTTTTCTCACGAACCGTAAGACGTAGAAAAAATCTGAGAACTTGAGAAGAACAAGTAGCAAATTTTATGTAAGAAATGTGCACCGGTTTGACTCTAGGACCGGAATTGACGCCAATATATCCGATTAAAGGATGTTTAAATGATGAACAAATATTACAAAAAATTATAGTTTTTTTCATTTTCCGGCCAAACGGTGCATTTTCTCATAGGGGTATGTATATCTTTTTTGAATCAGTACGTCAGGCTTAATCGAAATAAATTAAACTTGGAACGAAATACAAAGTTTTTATTTTCACGAAATTTGCAAGACATGTAGACCTCCAATTGGAATTTTTTCTCACGAACCGTAAGACGTAGAAAAAATCTGAGAACTTGAGAAGAATAAGTAGCAAATTTTATGTAGGAAAAGTGCACCGGTTTGACTCTAGGACCGAAATTGACACCAATATGCCCGATTATTGAATTTTGAAAAAAATCCAAGGGTACCCCCTTTAAACATTTTTGGGCAAATTCCAATTTTAGGAAATTGTTTTTTTAATGTTAATATATACACTAGGTATAACTTATTCCAAATATGTGTTTTTTTTCTATCCCCTACCCACAGTTTGGCAAAAATAATGGAAAAATCGAATTAAAAATTTTCAGTTTTTTCCGTTTTCTGGCCAAACGGTGCATTTACTCATAGGGGTATGTATATCTTTTTTGAATCAGTACGTCAGGCTTAATCGAAATAAATTAAATTTGTAACGAAATACAAAGTTTTTATTTTCACGAAATTTGCAAGACATGTAGACCTCCAATTGGAATTTTTTCTCACGAACCGTAAGACGTAGAAAAAATCTGAGAACTTGAGAAGAACAAGTAGCAAATTTTATGTAGGAAATGTGCACCGGTTTAACTCTAGGACCGAAATTGACACCAATATGCCCGATTATTGAATTTTGAAAAAAATCCAAGGGTACCCCCTTTAAACATTTTTGGGCAAATTCCAATTTTAGGAAATTGTTTTTTTAATGTTGATATATACACTAGGTCTAACTTATTCCAAATATGTGTTTTTTTTCTATCCCCTACCCACAGTTTGGCAAAAATAATGGAAAAATCGAATTAAAAATTTTCAGTTTTTTCCATTTTCCGGCCAAACGGTGCATTTTCTCATAGGGGTATGTATATCTTTTTTGAATCAGTACGTCAGGCTTAATCGAAATAAATTAAACTTGGAACGAAATACAAAGTTTTTATTTTCACGAAATTTGCAAGACATGTAGACCTCCAATTGGAATTTTTTCTCACGAACCGTAAGACGTAGAAAAAATCTGAGAACTTGAGAAGAATAAGTAGCAAATTTTATGGAGGAAAAGTGCACCGGTTTGACTCTAGGACCGAAATTGACACCAATATGCCCGATTATTGAATTTTGAAAAAAATCCAAGGGTACTCCCTTTAAACATTTTTGGGCAAATTCCAATTTTAGGAAATTGTTTTTTTAATGTTAATATATACACTAGGTATAACTTATTCCAAATATGTGTTTTTTTTCTATCCCCTACCCACAGTTTGGCAAAAATAATGGAAAAATCGAATTAAAAATTTTCAGTTTTTTCCGTTTTCCGGCCAAACGGTGCATTTTCTCATAGGGGTATGTATATCTTTTTTGAATCAGTACGTCAGGCTTAATCGAAATAAATTAAATTTGGAACGAAATACAAAGTTTTTATTTTCACGAAATTTGCAAGACATGTAGACCTACAATTGGAATTTTTTCTCAAGAACCGTAAGACGTAGAAAAAATCTGGGAACTTGAGAAGAACAAGTAGCAAATTTTATGTAAGAAATGTGCACCGGTTTGACTCTAGGACCGGAATTGACGCCAATATATCCGATTAAAGGATGTTTAAATGATGAACAAATATTACAAAAAATTATAGTTTTTTCCATTTTGCGGCCAAACGGTGCATTTTCTCATAGGGGTATGTATATCTTTTTGAATCAGTACGTCAGGCTTAATCGAAATAAATTAAACTTGGAACGAAATACAAAGTTTTTATTTTCACGAAATTTGCAAGACATGTAGACCTCCAATTGGAATTTTTTCTCACGAACCGTAAGACGTAGAAAAAATCTGAGAACTTGAGAAGAATAAGTAGCAAATTTTATGTAGGAAAAGTGCACCGGTTTGACTCTAGGACCGAAATTGACACCAATATGCCCGATTATTGAATTTTGAAAAAAATCCAAGGGTACCCCCTTTAAACATTTTTGGGCAAATTCCAATTTTAGGAAATTGTTTTTTTAATGTTAATATATACACTAGGTATAACTTATTCCAAATATGTGTTTTTTTTCTATCCCCTACCCACAGTTTGGCAAAAATAATGGAAAAATCGAATTAAAAATTTTCAGTTTTTTCCATTTTCCGGCCAAACGGTGCATTTTCTCATAGGGGTATGTATATCTTTTTTGAATCAGTACATCAGGCTTAATCGAAATAAATTAAATTTGAAACGAAATACAAAGTTTTTATTTTCACGAAATTTGCAAGACATGTAGACCTCCAATTGGAAATTTTTCTCACGAACCGTAAGACGTAGAAAAAATCTGAGAACTTGAGAAGAACAAGTAGCAAATTTTATGTAAGAAATGTGCACCGGTTTGACTCTAGGACCGGAATTGACGCCAATATATCCGATTAAAGGATGTTTAAATGATGAACAAATATTACAAAAAATTATAGTTTTTTCCATTTTCCGGCCAAACGGTGCATTTTCTCATAGGGGTATGTATATCTTTTTTGATTCAGTACGTCAGGCTTAATCGAAATAAATTAAACTTGGAACGAAATACAAAGTTTTTATTTTCACGAAATTTGCAAGACATGTAGACCTCCAATTGGAATTTTTTTTTTTTATGAACCGTAAGACGTAGAAAAAATCTGAGAACTTGAGAAGAATAAGTAGCAAATTTTATGTAGGAAAAGTGCACCGGTTTGACTCTAGGACCGAAATTGACACCAATATGCCCGATTATTGAATTTTGAAAAAAATCCAAGGGTACCCCCTTTAAACATTTTTGGGCAAATTCCAATTTTAGGAAATTGTTTTTTTAATGTTAATATATACACTAGGTATAACTTATTCCAAATATGTGTTTTTTTTCTATCCCCTACCCACAGTTTGGCAAAAATAATGGAAAAATCGAATTAAAAATTTTCAGTTTTTTCCGTTTTCTGGCCAAACGGTGCATTTACTCATAGGGGTATGTATATCTTTTTTGAATCAGTACGTCAGGCTTAATCGAAATAAATTAAATTTGTAACGAAATACAAAAGTTTTATTTTCACGAAATTTGCAAGACATGTAGACCTCCAATTGGAATTTTTTCTCACGAACCGTAAGACGTAGAAAAAATCTGAGAACTTGAGAAGAACAAGTAGCAAATTTTATGTAGGAAATGTGCACCGGTTTAACTCTAGGACCGAAATTGACACCAATATGCCCGATTATTGAATTTTGAAAAAAATCCAAGGGTACCCCCTTTAAACATTTTTGGGCAAATTCCAATTTTAGGAAATTGTTTTTTTAATGTTGATATATACACTAGGTCTAACTTATTCCAAATATGTGTTTTTTTTCTATCCCCTACCCACAGTTTGGCAAAAATAATGGAAAAATCGAATTAAAAATTTTCAGTTTTTTCCATTTTCCGGCCAAACGGTGCATTTTCTCATAGGGGTATGTATATCTTTTTTGAATCAGTACGTCAGGCTTAATCGAAATAAATTAAACTTGCAACGAAATACAAAGTTTTTATTTTCACGAAATTTGCAAGACATGTAGACCTCCAATTGGAATTTTTTCTCACGAACCGTAAGACGTAGAAAAAATCTGAGAACTTGAGAAGAACAAGTAGCAAATTTTATGTAAGAAATGTGCACCGGTTTGACTCTAGGACCGGAATTGACGCCAATATATCCGATTAAAGGATGTTTAAATGATGAACAAATATTACAAAAAATTATAGTTTTTTCCATTTTGCGGCCAAACGGTGCATTTTCTCATAGGGGTATGTATATCTTTTTTGAATCAGTACGTCAGGATTAATCGAAATAAATTAAACTTGGAACGAAATACAAAATTTTTATTTTCACGAAATTTGCAAGACATGTAGACCTGCAATTGGAAATTTTTCTCACGAACCGTAAGACGTAGAAAAAATCTGAGAACTTAAGAAGAACAAGTAGCAAATTTTATGTAAGAAATTTGCACCGGTTTGACTCTAGGACCAAAATTGACGCCAATATATCCGATTAAAGGATGTTTAAATGATGAACAAATATTACAAAAAATTATAGTTTTTTCCATTTTCCGGCCAAACGGTGCATTTTCTCATAGGGGTATGTATATCTTTTTTGAATCAGTACGTCAGGCTTAATCGAAATAAATTAAACTTGCAACGAAATACAAAGTTTTTATTTTCACGAAATTTGCAAGACATGTAGACCTCCAATTGGAATTTTTTCTCACGAACCGTAAGACGTAGAAAAAATCTGAGAACTTGAGAAGAATAAGTAGCAAATTTTATGTAGGAAAAGTGCACCGGTTTGACTCTAGGACCGAAATTGACACCAATATGCCCGATTATTGAATTTTGAAAAAAATCCAAGGGTACCCCCTTTAAACATTTTTGGGCAAATTCCAATTTTAGGAAATTGTTTTTTTAATGTTAATATATACACTAGGTATAACTTATTCCAAATATGTGTTTTTTTTCTATCCCCTACCCACAGTTTGGCAAAAATAATGGAAAAATCGAATTAAAAATTTTCAGTTTTTTCCATTTTCCGGCCAAACGGTGCATTTTCTCATAGGGGTATGTATATCTTTTTTGAATCAGTACGTCAGGCTTAATCGAAATAAATTAAACTTGCAACGAAATACAAAGTTTTTATTTTCACGAAATTTGCAAGACATGTAGACCTCCAATTGGAATTTTTTCTCACGAACCGTAAGACGTAGAAAAAATCTGAGAACTTGAGAAGAATAAGTAGCAAATTTTATGTAGGAAAAGTGCACCGGTTTGACTCTAGGACCGAAATTGACACCAATATGCCCGATTATTGAATTTTGAAAAAAATCCAAGGGTACCCCCTTTAAACATTTTTGGGCAAATTCCAATTTTAGGAAATTGTTTTTTTAATGTTAATATATACACTAGGTATAACTTATTCCAAATATGTGTTTTTTTTCTATCCCCTACCCACAGTTTGGCAAAAATAATGGAAAAATCGAATTAAAAATTTTCAGTTTTTTCCATTTTCCGGCCAAACGGTGCATTTTCTCATAGGGGTATGTATATCTTTTTTGAATCAGTACATCAGGCTTAATCGAAATAAATTAAATTTGAAACGAAATACAAAGTTTTTATTTTCACGAAATTTGCAAGACATGTAGACCTCCAATTGGAAATTTTTCTCACGAACCGTAAGACGTAGAAAAAATCTGAGAACTTAAGAAGAACAAGTAGCAAATTTTATGTAAGAAATGTGCACCGGTTTGACTCTAGGACCGGAATTGACGCCAATATATCCGATTAAAGGATGTTTAAATGATGAACAAATATTACAAAAAATTATAGTTTTTTCCATTTTGCAGCCAAACGGTGCATTTTCTCATAGGGGTATGTATATCTTTTTTGAATTAGTACGTCAGGCTTAATCGAAATAAATTAAACTTGGAACGAAATACAAAGTTTTTATTTTCACGAAATTTGCAAGACATGTAGACCTCCAATTGGAATTTTTTCTCACGAACCGTAAGACGTAGAAAAAATCTGAGAACTTGAGAAGAATAAGTAGCAAATTTTATGTAGGAAAAGTGCACCGGTTTGACTCTAGGACCGAAATTGACACCAATATGCCCGATTATTGAATTTTGAAAAAAATCCAAGGGTACCCCCTTTAAACATTTTTGGGCAAATTCCAATTTTAGGAAATTGTTTTTTTAATGTTAATATATACACTAGGTATAACTTATTCCAAATATGTGTTTTTTTTCTATCCCCTACCCACAGTTTGGCAAAAATAATGGAAAAATCGAATTAAAAATTTTCAGTTTTTTCCGTTTTCCGGCCAAACGGTGCATTTTCTCATAGGGGTATGTATATCTTTTTTGAATCAGTACGTCAGGCTTAATCGAAATAAATTAAATTTGGAACGAAATACAAAGTTTTTATTTTCACGAAATTTGCAAGACATGTAGACCTACAATTGGAATTTTTTCTCAAGAACCGTAAGACGTAGAAAAAATCTGGGAACTTGAGAAGAACAAGTAGCAAATTCTATGTAAGAAATGTGCACCGGTTTGACTCTAGGACCGGAATTGACGCCAATATATCCGATTAAAGGATGTTTAAATGATGAACAAATATTACAAAAAATTATAGTTTTTTCCATTTTCCGGCCAAACGGTGCATTTTCTCATAGGGGTATGTATATCTTTTTTGAATCAGTACGTCAGGCTTAATCGAAATAAATTAAACTTGGAACGAAATACAAAGTTTTTATTTTCACGAAATTTGCAAGACATGTAGACCTCCAATTGGAATTTTTTCTCACGAACCGTAAGACGTAGAAAAAATCTGAGAACTTGAGAA
This sequence comes from Diabrotica undecimpunctata, assembly GCF_040954645.1. NCBI lineage: Eukaryota > Metazoa > Arthropoda > Insecta > Coleoptera > Chrysomelidae > Diabrotica > Diabrotica undecimpunctata. The sequence goes on along the minus strand of NW_027311960.1, from coordinate 21,479 downwards.
GAATAAGTAGCAAATTTTATGTAGGAAAAGTGCACCGGTTTGACTCTAGGACCGAAATTGACACCAATATGCCCGATTATTGAATTTTGAAAAAAATCCAAGGGTACCCCCTTTAAACATTTTTGGGCAAATTCCAATTTTAGGAAATTGTTTTTTTAATGTTAATATATACACTAGGTATAACTTATTCCAAATATGTGTTTTTTTTCTATCCCCTACCCACAGTTTGGCAAAAATAATGGAAAAATCGAATTAAAAATTTTCAGTTTTTTCCGTTTTCTGGCCAAACGGTGCATTTACTCATAGGGGTATGTATATCTTTTTTGAATCAGTACGTCAGGCTTAATCGAAATAAATTAAATTTGTAACGAAATACAAAGTTTTTATTTTCACGAAATTTGCAAGACATGTAGACCTCCAATTGGAATTTTTTCTCACGAACCGTAAGACGTAGAAAAAATCTGAGAACTTGAGAAGAACAAGTAGCAAATTTTATGTAGGAAATGTGCACCGGTTTAACTCTAGGACCGAAATTGACACCAATATGCCCGATTATTGAATTTTGAAAAAAATCCAAGGGTACCCCCTTTAAACATTTTTGGGCAAATTCCAATTTTAGGAAATTGTTTTTTTAATGTTGATATATACACTAGGTCTAACTTATTCCAAATATGTGTTTTTTTTCTATCCCCTACCCACAGTTTGGCAAAAATAATGGAAAAATCGAATTAAAAATTTTCAGTTTTTTCCATTTTCCGGCCAAACGGTGCATTTTCTCATAGGGGTATGTATATCTTTTTTAAATCAGTACGTCAGGCTTAATCGAAATAAATTAAATTTGGAACGAAATACAAAGTTTTTATTTTCACGAAATTTGCAAGACATGTAGACCTCCAATTGGAAATTTTTCTCACGAACCGTAAGACGTAGAAAAAATCTGAGAACTTGAGAAGAACAAGTAGCAAATTTTATGTAAGAAATGTGCACCGGTTTGACTCTAGGACCGGAATTGACGCCAATATATCCGATTAAAGGATGTTTAAATGATGAACAAATATTACAAAAAATTATAGTTTTTTCCATTTTCCGGCCAAACGGTGCATTTTCTCATAGGGGTATGTATATCTTTTTTGAATCAGTACGTCAGGCTTAATCGAAATAAATTAAACTTGGAACGAAATACAAAGTTTTTATTTTCACGAAATTTGCAAGACATGTAGACCTCCAATTGGAATTTTTTCTCACGAACCGTAAGACGTAGAAAAAATCTGAGAACTTGAGAAGAATAAGTAGCAAATTTTATGTAGGAAAAGTGCACCGGTTTGACTCTAGGACCGAAATTGACACCAATATGCCCGATTATTGAATTTTGAAAAAAATCCAAGGGTACCCCCTTTAAACATTTTTGGGCAAATTCCAATTTTAGGAAATTGTTTTTTTAATGTTAATATATACACTAGGTATAACTTATTCCAAATATGTGTTTTTTTTCTATCCCCTACCCACAGTTTGGCAAAAATAATGGAAAAATCGAATTAAAAATTTTCAGTTTTTTCCGTTTTCTGGCCAAACGGTGCATTTACTCATAGGGGTATGTATATCTTTTTTGAATCAGTACGTCAGGCTTAATCGAAATAAATTAAATTTGTAACGAAATACAAAGTTTTTATTTTCACGAAATTTGCAAGACATGTAGACCTCCAATTGGAATTTTTTCTCACGAACCGTAAGACGTAGAAAAAATCTGAGAACTTAAGAAGAACAAGTAGCAAATTTTATGTAGGAAATGTGCACCGGTTTAACTCTAGGACCGAAATTGACACCAATATGCCCGATTATTGAATTTTGAAAAAAATCCAAGGGTACCCCCTTTAAACATTTTTGGGCAAATTCCAATTTTAGGAAATTGTTTTTTTAATGTTGATATATACACTAGGTCTAACTTATTCCAAATATGTGTTTTTTTTCTATCCCCTACCCACAGTTTGGCAAAAATAATGGAAAAATCGAATTAAAAATTTTCAGTTTTTTCCATTTTCCGGCCAAACGGTGCATTTTCTCATAGGGGTATGTATATCTTTTTTGAATCAGTACATCAGGCTTAATCGAAATAAATTAAATTTGGAACGAAATACAAAGTTTTTATTTTCACGAAATTTGCAAGACATGTAGACCTCCAATTGGAAATTTTTCTCACGAACCGTAAGACGTAGAAAAAATCTGAGAACTTGAGAAGAACAAGTAGCAAATTTTATGTAAGAAATGTGCACCGGTTTGACTCTAGGACCGGAATTGACGCCAATATATCCGATTAAAGGATGTTTAAATGATGAACAAATATTACAAAAAATTATAGTTTTTTCCATTTTGCGGCCAAACGGTGCATTTTCTCATAGGGGTATGTATATCTTTTTTGAATCAGTACGTCAGGCTTAATCGAAATAAATTAAACTTGGAACGAAATACAAAGTTTTTATTTTCACGAAATTTGCAAGGCATGTAGACCTCCAATTGGAAATTTTTCTCACGAACCGTAAGACGTAGAAAAAATCTGAGAACTTGAGAAGAACAAGTAGCAAATTTTATGTAAGAAATGTGCACCGGTTTGACTCTAGGACCAAAATTGACGCCAATATATCCGATTAAAGGATGTTTAAATGATGAACAAATATTACAAAAAATTATAGTTTTTTCCATTTTCCGGCCAAACGGTGCATTTTCTCATAGGGGTATGTATATCTTTTTTGAATCAGTACGTCAGGCTTAATCGAAATAAATTAAACTTGCAACGAAATACAAAGTTTTTATTTTCACGAAATTTGCAAGACATGTAGACCTCCAATTGGAATTTTTTCTCACGAACCGTAAGACGTAGAAAAAATCTGAGAACTTGAGAAGAATAAGTAGCAAATTTTATGTAGGAAAAGTGCACCGGTTTGACTCTAGGACCGAAATTGACACCAATATGCCCGATTATTGAATTTTGAAAAAAATCCAAGGGTACCCCCTTTAAACATTTTTGGGCAAATTCCAATTTTAGGAAATTGTTTTTTTAATGTTAATATATACACTAGGTATAACTTATTCCAAATATGTGTTTTTTTTTCTATCCCCTACCCACAGTTTGGCAAAAATAATGGAAAAATCGAATTAAAAATTTTCAGTTTTTTCCGTTTTCCGGCCAAACGGTGCATTTTCTCATAGGGGTATGTATATCTTTTTTGAATCAGTACGTCAGGCTTAATCGAAATAAATTAAATTTGTAACGAAATACAAAGTTTTTATTTTCACGAAATTTGCAAGACATGTAGACCTCCAATTGGAATTTTTTCTCACGAACCGTAAGACGTAGAAAAAATCTGAGAACTTGAGAAGAACAAGTAGCAAATTTTATGTAGGAAAAGTGCACCGGTTTGACTCTAGGACCGAAATTGACACCAATATGCCCGATTATTGAATTTTGAAAAAAATCCAAGGGTACCCCCTTTAAACATTTTTGGGCAAATTCCAATTTTAGGAAATTGTTTTTTTAATGTTAATATATACACTAGGTATAACTTATTCCAAATATGTGTTTTTTTTCTATCCCCTACCCACAGTTTGGCAAAAATAATGGAAAAATCGAATTAAAAATTTTCAGTTTTTTCCGTTTTCCGGCCAAACGGTGCATTTTCTCATAGGGGTTTGTATATCTTTTTTGAATCAGTACGTCAGGCTTAATCGAAATAAATTAAATTTGGAACGAAATACAAAGTTTTTATTTTCACGAAATTTGCAAGACATGTAGACCTACAATTGGAATTTTTTCTCACGAACCGTAAGACGTAGAAAAAATCTGGGAACTTGAGAAGAACAAGTAGCAAATTTTATGTAAGAAATGTGCACCGGTTTGACTCTAGGACCGGAATTGACGCCAATATATCCGATTAAAGGATGTTTAAATGATGAACAAATATTACAAAAAATTATAGTTTTTTCCGTTTTCCGGCCAAACGGTGCATTTTCTCATAGGGGTATGTATATCTTTTTTGAATTAGTACGTCAGGCTTAATCGAAATAAATTAAATTTGGAACGAAATACAAAGTTTTTATTTTCACGAAATTTGCAAGACATGTAGACCTACAATTGGAATTTTTTCTCACGAACCGTAAGACGTAGAAAAAATCTGAGAACTTGAGAAGAATAAGTAGCAAATTTTATGTAGGAAAAGTGCACCGGTTTGACTCTAGGACCGAAATTGACACCAATATGCCCGATTATTGAATTTTGAAAAAAATCCAAGGGTACCCCCTTTAAACATTTTTGGGCAAATTCCAATTTTAGGAAATTGTTTTTTTAATGTTAATATATACACTAGGTATAACTTATTCCAAATATGTGTTTTTTTTCTATCCCCTACCCACAGTTTGGCAAAAATAATGGAAAAATCGAATTAAAAATTTTCAGTTTTTTCCGTTTTCCGGCCAAACGGTGCATTTTCTCATAGGGGTATGTATATCTTTTTTGAATCAGTACGTCAGGCTTAATCGAAATAAATTAAATTCGGAACGAAATACAAAGTTTTTATTTTCACGAAATTTGCAAGACATGTAGACCTACAAGTGGAATTTTTTCTCACGAACCGTAAGACGTAGAAAAAATCTGGGAACTTGAGAAGAACAAGTAGCAAATTTTATGTAAAAAATGTGCACCGGTTTGACTCTAGGACCGGAATTGACGCCAATATATCCGATTAAAGGATGTTTAAATGATGAACAAATATTACAAAAAATTATAGTTTTTTCCGTTTTCCGGCCAAACGGTGCATTTTCTCATAGGGGTATGTATATCTTTTTTAAATTAGTACGTCAGGCTTAATCGAAATAAATTAAATTTGGAACGAAATACAAAGTTTTTATTTTCACGAAATTTGCAAGACATGTAGACCTACAATTGGAATTTTTTCTCACGAACCGTAAGACGTAGAAAAAATCTGAGAACTTGAGAAGAATAAGTAGCAAATTTTATGTAGGAAAAGTGCACCGGTTTGACTCTAGGACCGAAATTGACACCAATATGCCCAATTATTGAATTTTGAAAAAAATCCAAGGGTACCCCCTTTAAACATTTTTGGGCAAATTCCAATTTTAGGAAACTGTTTTTTTAATGTTAATATATACACTAGGTATAACTTATTCCAAATATGTGTTTTTTTTCTATCCCCTACCCACAGTTTGGCAAAAATAATGGAAAAATCGAATTAAAAATTTTCAGTTTTTTCCGTTTTCCGGCCAAACGGTGCATTTTCTCTTAGAGGTATGTATATCTTTTTTGAATCAGTACGTCAGGCTTAATCGAAATAAATTAAATTTGGAACGAAATACAAAGTTTTTATTTTCACGAAATTTGCAAGACATGTAGACCTACAATTGGAATTTTTTCTCACGAACCGTAAGACGTAGAAAAAATCTGGGAACTTAAAAAGAACAAGTAGCAAATTTTATGTAAGAAATGTGCACCGGTTTGACTCTAGGACCGGAATTGACGCCAATATATCCGATTAAAGGATGTTTAAATGATGAACAAATATTACAAAAAATTATAGTTTTTTCCATTTTGCGGCCAAACGGTGCCTTTTCTCATAGGGGTATGTATATCTTTTTTGAATCAGTACGTCAGGCTTAATCGAAATAAATTAAACTTGGAACGAAATACAAAGTTTTTATTTTCACGAAATTTGCAAGACATGTAGACCTCCAATTGGAAATTTTTCTCACGAACCGTAAGACGTAGAAAAAATCTGAGAACTTGAGAAGAACAAGTAGCAAATTTTATGTAAGAAATGTGCACCGGTTTGACTCTAGGACCGGAATTGACGCCAATATATCCGATTAAAGGATGTTTAAATGATGAACAAATATTACAAAAAATTATAGTTTTTTCCATTTTCCGGTCAAATGGTGCATTTTCTCATAGGAGTATGTATATCTTTTTTGAATCAGTACGTCAGGCTTAATCGAAATAAATTAAACTTGGAACGAAATACAAAGTTTTTATTTTCACGAAATTTGCAAGACATGTAGACCTCCAATTGGAATTTTTTCTCACGAACCGTAAGACGTAGAAAAAATCTGAGAACTTGAGAAGAATAAGTAGCAAATTTTATGTAGGAAAAGTGCACCGGTTTGACTCTAGGACCGGAATTGACGCCAATATATACGATTAAAGGATGTTTAAATGATGAACAAATATTACAAAAAATTATAGTTTTTTCTATTTTGCTGCCAAACGGTGCATTTTCTCATAGGGGTATGTATATCTTTTTTGAATCAGTACGTCAGGCCTAATCGAAATAAATTAAACTTGGAACGAAATACAAAGTTTTTATTTTCACGAAATTTGCAAGACATGTAGACCTCCAATTGGAATTTTTTCTCACGAACCGTAAGACGTAGAAAAAATCTGAGAACTTGAGAAGAATAAGTAGCAAATTTTATGTAGGAAAAGTGCACCGGTTTGACTCTAGGACCGAAATTGACACCAATATGCCCGATTATTGAATTTTGAAAAAAATCCAAGGGTACCCCCTTTAAACATTTTTGGGCAAATTCCAATTTTAGGAAATTGTTTTTTTAATGTTAATATATACACTAGGTATAACTTATTCCAAATATGTGTTTTTTTTCTATCCCCTACCCACAGTTTGGCAAAAATAATGGAAAAATCGAATTAAAAATTTTCAGTTTTTTCCGTTTTCCGGCCAAACGGTGCATTTTCTCATAGGGGTATGTATATCTTTTTTGAATCAGTACGTCAGGCTTAATCGAAATAAATTAAATTTGGAACGAAATACAAAGTTTTTATTTTCACGAAATTTGCAAGACATGTAGACCTACAATTGGAATTTTTTCTCACGAACCGTAAGACGTAGAAAAAATCTGGGAACTTGAGAAGAACAAGTAGCAAATTTTATGTAAGAAATGTGCACCGGTTTGACTCTAGGACCGGAATTGACGCCAATATATCCGATTAAAGGATGTTTAAATGATGAACAAATATTACAAAAAATTATAGTTTTTTCCATTTTGCGGCCAAACGGTGCATTTTCTCATAGGGGTATGTATATCTTTTTTGAATCAGTACGTCAGGCCTAATCGAAATAAATTAAACTTGGAACGAAATACAAAGTTTTTATTTTCACGAAATTTGCAAGACATGTAGACCTCCAATTGGAATTTTTTCTCACGAACCGTAAGACGTAGAAAAAATCTGAGAACTTGAGAAGAATAAGTAGCAAATTTTATGTAGGAAAAGTGCACCGGTTTGACTCTAGGACCGAAATTGACACCAATATGCCCGATTATTGAATTTTGAAAAAAATCCAAGGGTACCCCCTTTAAACATTTTTGGGCAAATTCCAATTTTAGGAAATTGTTTTTTTAATGTTAATATATACACTAGGTATAACTTATTCCAAATATGTGTTTTTTTTCTATCCCCTACCCACAGTTTGGCAAAAATAATGGAAAAATCGAATTAAAAATTTTCAGTTTTTTCCATTTTCCGGCCAAACGGTGCATTTTCTCATAGGGGTATGTATATCTTTTTTGAATCAGTACATCAGGCTTAATCGAAATAAATTAAATTTGGAACGAAATACAAAGTTTTTATTTTATCGAAATTTGCAAGACATGTAGACCTCCAATTGGAAATTTTTCTCACGCACCGTAAGACGTAGAAAAAATCTGAGAACTTGAGAAGAACAAGTAGCAAATTTTATGTAAGAAATGTGCACCGGTTTGGCTCTAGGACCGGAATTGACGCCAATATATCCGATTAAAGGATGTTTAAATGATGAACAAATATTACAAAAAATTATAGTTTTTTCCATTTTCCGGCCAAACGGTGCATTTTCTCATAGGGGTATGTATATCTTTTTTGAATCAGTATGTCAGGCTTAATCGAAATAAATTAAACTTGGAACGAAATACAAAGTTTTTATTTTCACGAAATTTGCAAGACATGTAGACCTCCAATTGGAATTTTTTCTCACGAACCGTAAGACGTAAAAAAAATCTGAGAACTTGAGAAGAATAAGTAGCAAATTTTATGTAGGAAAAGTGCACCGGTTTGACTCTAGGACCGAAATTGACACCAATATGCCCGATTATTGAATTTTGAAAAAAATCCAAGGGTACCCCCTTTAAACATTTTTGGGCAAATTCCAATTTTAGGAAATTGTTTTTTTAATGTTAATATATACACTAGGTATAACTTATTCCAAATATGTGTTTTTTTTCTATCCCCTACCCACAGTTTGGCAAAAATAATGGAAAAATCGAATTAAAAATTTTCAGTTTTTTCCGTTTTCCGGCCAAACGGTGCATTTTCTCATAGGGGTATGTATATCATTTTTGAATCAGTACGTCAGGCTTAATCGAAATAAATTAAATTTGGAACGAAATACAAAGTTTTTATTTTCACGAAATTTGCAAGACATGTAGACCTACAATTGGAATTTTTTCTCACGAACCGTAAGACGTAGAAAAAATCTGGGAACTTGAGAAGAACAAGTTGCAAATTTTATGTAAGAAATGTGCACCGGTTTGACTCTAGGACCGGAATTGACGCCAATATATCCGATTAAAGGATGTTTAAATGATGAACAAATATTACAAAAAATTATAGTTTTTTCCATTTTGCGGCCAAACGGTGCATTTTCTCATAGGGGTATGTATATCTTTTTTGAATCAGTACGTCAGGCTTAATCGAAATAAATTAAACTTGGAACGAAATACAAAGTTTTTATTTTCACGAAATTTGCAAGACATGTAGACCTCCAATTGGAATTTTTTCTCACGAACCGTAAGACGTAGAAAAAATCTGAGAACTTGAGAAGAATAAGTAGCAAATTTTATGTAGGAAAAGTGCACCGGTTTGACTCTAGGACCGAAATTGACACCAATATGCCCGATTATTGAATTTTGAAAAAAATCCAAGGGTACCCCCTTTAAACATTTTTGGGCAAATTCCAATTTTAGGAAATTGTTTTTTTAATGTTAATATATACACTAGGTATAACTTATTCCAAATATGTGTTTTTTTTCTATCCCCTACCCACAGTTTGGCAAAAATAATGGAAAAATCGAATTAAAAATTTTCAGTTTTTTCCGTTTTCCGGCCAAACGGTGCATTTTCTCATAGGGGTATGTATATCTTTTTGGAATCAGTACGTCAGGCTTAATCGAAATAAATTAAATTTGGAACGAAATACAAAGGTTTTATTTTCACGAAATTTGCAAGACATGTAGACCTACAATTGGAATTTTTTCTCACGAACCGTAAGACGTAGAAAAAATCTGGGAACTTAAAAAGAACAAGTAGCAAATTTTATGTAAGAAATGTGCACCGGTTTGACTCTAGGACCGGAATTGACGCCAATATATCCGATTAAAGGATGTTTAAATGATGAACAAATATTACAAAAAATTATAGTTTTTTCCATTTTGCGGCCAAACGGTGCATTTTCTTATAGGGGTATGTATATCTTTTTTGAATCAGTACGTCAGGCTTAATCGAAATAAAATAAATTTGGAACGAAATACAAAGTTTTTAATTTCACGAAATTTGCAAGACATGTAGACCTCCAATTGGAAATTTTTCTCACGAACCGTAAGACGTAGAAAAAATCTGAGAACTTGAGAAGAACAAGTAGCAAATTTTATGTAAGAAATGTGCACCGGTTTGACTCTAGGACCGGAATTGACGCCAATATATCCGATTAAAGGATGTTTAAATGATGAACAAATATTACAAAAAATTATAGTTTTTTCCATTTTCCGGCCAAACGGTGCATTTTCTCATAGGGGTATGTATATCTTTTTTGAATCAGTACGTCAGGCTTAATCGAAATAAATTAAACTTGGAACGAAATACAAAGTTTTTATTTTCACGAAATTTGCAAGACATGTAGACCTCCAATTGGAATTTTTTCTCACGAACCGTAAGACGTAGAAAAAATCTGAGAACTTGAGAAGAATAAGTAGCAAATTTTATGTAGGAAAAGTGCACCGGTTTGACTCTAGGACCGAAATTGACACCAATATGCCCGATTATTGAATTTTGAAAAAAATCCAAGGGTACCCCCTTTAAACATTTTTGGGCAAATTCCAATTTTAGGAAACTTTTTTTAATGTTAATATATACACTAGGTATAACTTATTCCAAATATGTGTTTTTTTTCTATCCCCTACCCACAGTTTGGCAAAAATAATGGAAAAATCGAATTAAAAATTTTCAGTTTGTTCCGTTTTCCGGCCAAACGGTGCATTTTCTCATAGAGGTATGTATATCTTTTTTGAATCAGTACGTCAGGCTTAATCGAAATAAATTAAATTTGGAACGAAATACAAAGTTTTTATTTTCACGAAATTTGCAAGACATGTAGACCTACAATTGGAATTTTTTCTCACGAACCGTAAGACGTAGAAAAAATCTGGGAACTTAAAAAGAACAAGTAGCAAATTTTATGTAAGAAATGTGCACCGGTTTGACTCTAGGACCGGAATTGACGCCAATATATCCGATTAAAGGATGTTTAAATGATGAACAAATATTACAAAAAATTATAGTTTTTTCCATTTTGCGGCCAAACGGTGCATTTTCTCATAAGGGTATGTATATCTTTTTTGAATCAGTACGTCAGGCTTAATCGAAATAAATTAAACTTGGAACGAAATACAAAGTTTTTATTTTCACGAAATTTGCAAGACATGTAGACCTCCAATTGGAATTTTTTCTCACGAACCGTAAGACGTAGAAAAAATCTGAGAACTTGAGAAGAATAAGTAGCAAATTTTATGTAGGAAAAGTGCACCGGTTTGACTCTAGGACCGAAATTGACACCAATATGCCCGATTATTGAATTTTGAAAAAAATCCAAGGGTACCCCCTTTAAACATTTTTGGGCAAATTCCAATTTTAGGAAATTGTTTTTTTAATGTTAATATATACACTAGGTATAACTTATTCCAAATATGTGTTTTTTTTCTATCCCCTACCCACAGTTTGGCAAAAATAATGGAAAAATCGAATTAAAAATTTTCAGTTTTTTCCGTTTTCCGGCCAAACGGTGCATTTTCTCATAGGGGTATGTATATCATTTTTGAATCAGTACGTCAGGCTTAATCGAAATAAATTAAATTTGGAACGAAATACAAAGTTTTTATTTTCACGAAATTTGCAAGACATGTAGACCTACAATTGGAATTTTTTCTCACGAACCGTAAGACGTAGAAAAAATCTGGGAACTTGAGAAGAACAAGTTGCAAATTTTATGTAAGAAATGTGCACCGGTTTGACTCTAGGACCGGAATTGACACCAATATGCCCGATTATTGAATTTTGAAAAAAATCCAAGGGTACCCCCTTTAAACATTTTTGGGCAAATTCCAATTTTAGGAAATTGTTTTTTTAATGTTAATATATACACTAGGTATAACTTATTCCAAATATGTGTTTTTTTTCTATCCCCTACCCACAGTTTGGCAAAAATAATGGAAAAATCGAATTAAAAATTTTCAGTTTTTTCCGTTTTCCGGCCAAACGGTGCATTTTCTCATAGGGGTATGTATATCTTTTTTGAATCAGTACGTCAGGCTTAATCGAAATAAATTAAATTTGGAACGAAATACAAAGGTTTTATTTTCACGAAATTTGCAAGACATGTAGACCTACAATTGGAATTTTTTCTCACGAACCGTAAGACGTAGAAAAAATCTGGGAACTTAAAAAGAACAAGTAGCAAATTTTATGTAAGAAATGTGCACCGGTTTGACTCTAGGACCGGAATTGACGCCAATATATCCGATTAAAGGATGTTTAAATGATGAACAAATATTACAAAAAATTATAGTTTTTTCCATTTTGCGGCCAAACGGTGCATTTTCTTATAGGGGTATGTATATCTTTTTTGAATCAGTACGTCAGGCTTAATCGAAATAAAATAAATTTGGAACGAAATACAAAGTTTTTAATTTCACGAAATTTGCAAGACATGTAGACCTCCAATTGGAAATTTTTCTCACGAACCGTAAGACGTAGAAAAAATCTGAGAACTTGAGAAGAACAAGTAGCAAATTTTATGTAAGAAATGTGCACCGGTTTGACTCTAGGACCGGAATTGACGCCAATATATCCGATTAAAGGATGTTTAAATGATGAACAAATATTACAAAAAATTATAGTTTTTTCCATTTTCCGGCCAAACGGTGCATTTTCTCATAGGGGTATGTATATCTTTTTTGAATCAGTACGTCAGGCTTAATCGAAATAAATTAAACTTGGAACGAAATACAAAGTTTTTATTTTCACGAAATTTGCAAGACATGTAGACCTCCAATTGGAATTTTTTCTCACGAACCGTAAGACGTAGAAAAAATCTGAGAACTTGAGAAGAATAAGTAGCAAATTTTATGTAGGAAAAGTGCACCGGTTTGACTCTAGGACCGAAATTGACACCAATATGCCCGATTATTGAATTTTGAAAAAAATCCAAGGGTACCCCCTTTAAACATTTTTGGGCAAATTCCAATTTTAGGAAACTTTTTTTAATGTTAATATATACACTAGGTATAACTTATTCCAAATATGTGTTTTTTTTCTATCCCCTACCCACAGTTTGGCAAAAATAATGGAAAAATCGAATTAAAAATTTTCAGTTTTTTCCGTTTTCCGGCCAAACGGTGCATTTTCTCATAGAGGTATGTATATCTTTTTTGAATCAGTACGTCAGGCTTAATCGAAATAAATTTAATTTGGAACGAAATACAAAGTTTTTATTTTCACGAAATTTGCAAGACATGTAGACCTACAATTGGAATTTTTTCTCACGAACCGTAAGACGTAGAAAAAATCTGGGAACTTAAAAAGAACAAGTAGCAAATTTTATGTAAGAAATGTGCACCGGTTTGACTCTAGGACCGGAATTGACGCCAATATATCCGATTAAAGGATGTTTAAATGATGAACAAATATTACAAAAAATTATAGTTTTTTCCATTTTGCGGCCAAACGGTGCATTTTCTCATAAGGGTATGTATATCTTTTTTGAATCAGTACGTCAGGCTTAATCGAAATAAATTAAACTTGGAACGAAATACAAAGTTTTTATTTTCACGAAATTTGCAAGACATGTAGACCTCCAATTGGAATTTTTTCTCACGAACCGTAAGACGTAGAAAAAATCTGAGAACTTGAGAAGAATAAGTAGCAAATTTTATGTAGGAAAAGTGCACCGGTTTGACTCTAGGACCGAAATTGACACCAATATGCCCGATTATTGAATTTTGAAAAAAATCCAAGGGTACCCCCTTTAAACATTTTTGGGCAAATTCCAATTTTAGGAAATTGTTTTTTTAATGTTAATATATACACTAGGTATAACTTATTTCAAATATGTGTTTTTTTTCTATCCCCTACCCACAGTTTGGCAAAAATAATGGAAAAATCGAATTAAAAATTTTCAGTTTTTTCCGTTTTCCGGCCAAACGGTGCATTTTCTCATAGGGGTATGTATATCTTTTTTGAATCAGTACGTCAGGCTTAATCGAAATAAATTAAATTTGGAACGAAATACAAAGTTTTTATTTTCACGAAATTTGCAAGACATGTAGACCTCCAATTGGAAATTTTTCTCACGAACCGTAAGACGTAGAAAAAATCTGAGAACTTGAGAAGAACAAGTAGCAAATTTTATGTAAGAAATGTGCACCGGTTTGACTCTAGGACCGGAATTGACACTAATATATCCGATTAAAGGATGTTTAAATGATGAACAAATATACAAAAAATTATAGTTTTTTCCATTTTCCGGCCAAACGGTGCATTTTCTCATAGGGGTATGTATATCTTTTTTGAATCAGTACGTCAGGCTTAATTGAAATAAATTAAATTTGTAACGAAATACAAAGTTTTTATTTTCACGAAATTTGCAAGACATGTAGACCTCCAATTGGAAATTTTTCTCACGAACCGTAAGACGTAGAAAAAATCTGGGAACTTGAGAAGAACAAGTAGCAAATTTTATATCGGATATCCATAGAGTAATAAAAATCGGTTGCCTGTAAAGTCGGTTTTACGGGCGAAGATTTTACGTGACAACGTCTTTTTCTCGGTAGAATATTTATTAATAAGAATATTATTAAATTGCACAATAGGAACAAGGAATTGAATGAAAATAAGAATTGCACAAATTTAACTATAGAAATATATTTTGTTTACTAAAACATTGTACATGTAAACTTAAACTTAACTAATTTCTATTTGAGCGATTTTGTTGAGGATAGAACGATGATAGGAGAAATAGCATCGCACCAGCGGACCGATCATGTTTGAGTGGGAGAGAGACGCAAGGCATTCGCCGGTCCGGCGGGCCTCTCTCTCGTTCGGTGACTCATCGTAACAGACGTGAGCGGGCGTTACACTTTTTCATGAGTGACTCCGAGCCACAACCTAATTTAAGACGTTGTCACGTCAAAAAGTAAATATATGTATACCAATGCAGGTAATAATAACACAAACATCTCGTCTAGTCACAGATCTTGTCGAACACGAGGCGTCACAATATTAGAATCATTATTAGTCATAATGTTAGAATTCGGACAGAGACGTCGACGCGTGGCAATATAATTATTTATTGAGAATTGCAAGATAGTGTTTTTATTTTTTGTCTTCTCAATAAGTTGTAATTAATTACTCTTTTGTTTTGCTCTCAAAATGTTAGCACCTAAAAAAAAGTGCCGGCAGTACTCAACGAAGTATTTGAAATATGGATTCATTGAATTGCCAGGAAATAAAAATCTACCATTGTGTCTTATTTGTGCAAAATCTTTGTCAAACGAATCCATGAAGCCGCCTCGTCTTATGGATCACTTGAAGTGGATTCATCCAGAGAAGTCAAACAGACCCGTCCAATATTTTGCGGTGAGTAAAAGTCTTTTGTTTGTAGGATGTAATTTTTCCATGTACAGTTACAATCATTGAATAGTTTACAGACTTACGTATTTGGGAGCCTATTTTTTAAATTTTTACCCCGTTTAAACGCACCTTTACGTCAAAAGTATTGCAATGTAAAAATTAAAGTGTAAACTATTTAGTGATCGTAACTGTACCTAGGTATCAACATACTATAATTATTTTTACTTTCTATTACCAAAAGTCAGACTGAAAGAAAACCTTTTTTAAACTTTATTACCATTACTTATAATAATTAAAGTTAATGTGTATTTCTTTCGTTTACAGGAGCTCAAGCCAAAGTATGAAAGGCGAGTTACTGTTGGGTCATTGATTGCAAAAGCTACCAAGAAAAACGACAAGGGTTTACTTGCTTCCTACAAGGTATCATTCTTAATAGCAAAAAGTGGCAAGCCGCACACAATTGGAGAAGAACTCATCTTCCCAGCTGTCAAAGAGATAGTTGATACTATGTTGGTAACCAGTCAGGCCAGCCAAGGAACAGATGCAGTTCCTCTCCGCAATAATACTGTCTCCAGAAGGATTAATGAAATGGGAGCGAATGTCGAAGATGTTCTCTGCAACAAATTGAAAAGCAGAGAGTTTACTGTGCAACTTGACGAGACTACCCTGAGTGACAGCATAGCTTTGCTGCTGTCATATGTCCGATTCATTGACGACAATGGAGAAATGGCCGAGGAAATGCTATTTGTTAGAAGTCTGATTACTGATACAAAAGGATCTTCCATATTTGAAGTCAATAAGAGATTTTTTGGGGAAAAAGAGATTCCCTTATTAAATATGATCGCCTGTGCTACTGACGATGCAGCAGCAATGACAGGACGCCATTGGGGATTTATTGCACATCTGAAACAAGCAGTACCTGGAATTTTGTGTGTTCACTGCGTCATTCACAGAGAGCATTTGGCTGCCAAAAATTTGAGTGGGAGGTTGCACGATTCTCTTCGACTTGTCATAGATGCGGTAAATAAAATTAAAGCAAAACCAAAGAATGATCGAATATTTCGTACACTTTGTGAAGAAAATGATGAGATATTTAATATATTGCTACTACATACGGAAGTCCGCTGGCTTTCTAAAGGCAATTGCTTAAGGCGGTTCTTCAGTCTCATGGATACTGTTATTGAATTTCTTAATACTACCGACCCCACACTGAGTACAGAACTACAAGAGAAGCGAAATGACATCGCTTACTTATCAGATATTTTTCAAAAATTAAAGGAAATGAACCTGCAGCTACAGGGGAAGAACATAAATATGGCCAAAGCGAAAAGAGTAGTCGGAGCATTCATTGATAAACTATCTATTTTTGAAGAAAATATGCAGAGAAGAGAGAGAAAAAAATATGCACCAAATTCCCCAACTTGAAATCTTCTTGTGGTGATTCGGAGGATCTTCAAACATATTACCTCCACCTTCAAACACTGAAAGAAGATCTGCATCCCGATTCCAAGATTTGGCTAGTCTGAAAGTGCCAACTTGGTTTATCAATCCTTTCAGCGTGGAAGTTTCAACGGTATGTTCTTCTCTTCAAGAAAACTTGATTGATTTGAGACATGATGTTGAAATTAAAAGTTTGTTTCGGGAGTGTAGGTACGAAAGATTTTGGCCGCGGATAAAAGAAGTGTATCCAATCTTGTGGAATGCAATCAAATTATTATTATTGGCATTCCCCACAACATATCTAGTGGAGAAAGATTTTAGTTCTGTGTGTATATTGAAAAACAGACAAAGAAATAGGCTTCACGTAATAAAAAGAGGGGATTTGAGGTTGTTATTAACCAACATTGAGCCAGACATAAAGAAATTATATGAGAGACACCTGGCCCAAGGAAGCCATTAACAATTCTTTTACACACATATAACCATTTATCATTTTACGAAATGTAAAAATAAATAAATATGGATACTTACCTTTTGTATAGATTCATTATTTGTTTCAATTTAATTGGGTGGGGGGGCGATTGTAGTATTTATTACTGGTGAAACCTGTCTAAGGGGGCGATCATGGGAAAAAGGTTGGGAACCACTGAGTTAAACGAATCATCAAATAAAATGAAATGTATTTGGCATTTAGTAAACTTAACAGTCGGGAAACAAAATAACTCAAAAGTACCTAGTGATAATAACAGTAATTTAGCAGACAAATTTAACCACCATTTTGTTGAAATGG
Source organism: Diabrotica undecimpunctata (assembly GCF_040954645.1). NCBI lineage: Eukaryota > Metazoa > Arthropoda > Insecta > Coleoptera > Chrysomelidae > Diabrotica > Diabrotica undecimpunctata. The sequence continues at coordinate 4,293 of NW_027311960.1, read as the reverse complement.
TTTCAAAGTTACTTGCCGCTTTCGATCCTACTAAAATAGGTGGGTTTACATCAGCATCAAAAAACCGTAATAGTTGTTCTATGTTTTTATATCCAACTAACCCACAGGAAATAACTAGTATAGTCGAAAGTTTTAAATCCAAACACAGTTGTGGTTTTGATTAGATTTCCCCTAAGTTATTAAAACAATGCATTCGTGCTCTCTCAGATCCACTGACGGATATTTGTAATGCCTCTTTTCAATAAGGAATATTTCCTAGTATTAAAAGTGAAACTGGAACAAACCATGAAGTGGAGATATCCAGGAGTGGCTAGTATACCTGTTAAATACAAAGCACGTAGTGTTCGTGTGTATTAAGGTATAAAAAAGTGCTTATTACAAGCTTAAATTTTTATTTTAAGAAGATCTTTTCGGAATTAAATCATTCCATCATCAGTTTAATAAAAAACTGCCACTGCTCAGTTAGCCCAAGACTCCAGAACAGATCAGAGGTAATGTAAGTCGACAAAACCTCACCAGCTACAGGGGGTCATGTAAGATGCCCCTATTTTCAGTTTTTAATAATCAACAAGTTAACTCTATTGCATTTACCTTGATAAATACCATGAGGATTATATTTTAATACGGATGTCCTTCCAAAGTTTTTTTTTATGTGGCCATACAATGTTTTTAACAACTTTTTATTAAACTAATGATGAAATGATTTAATTCCGAAAAGATCTTCTTAAAATAAAAATTTAAGCTTGTAATAAGCACTTTTTTTATACCTTAATACACACGAACACCACGTGCTTTGTATTTCCTAGTATGTTTAAACTATCTATTGTAATCCCTTTATTCAAAAGTGGTAATAAAGATGACCTTAACAACTATAGTCCCATAAGTGTCTTATCTGTGTTTTCAAAGATAATTGAAACTCTGGTTTATACTAGAATGAACGCATTCCTAAAAAAGCATAGTGTCTTGGATAATTTTCCACATGGTTTTATATCTTCTAAGTCTACAACTACAGGTCTTGCAAATTTCGTCAGCTTAGTGTTGGATACTTTGGACAGACGAGAGAATGCATGTGGTTTATTTCTCGATTTGTCCAAGGCTTTTGACACTTTGGATTATAATTTGTTGCTAATAAAACTTGAGGGTATTGGTATTCGTGGTGGTGTTCTAAAATAGTTTACTTCCTACCTAGAGAATAGAAGACAAAAAGTAAAGATAACATCTAATGAACTTGTACACGAATCAAACACATTGGAGATCCATTATGGTATCCCTCAGGGTAGTGTATTGGGTCCTCTACTTTTTATAGTATTTATTAATGATATGGCTTTGATAACTAATTTACTGACTGGGGTTAACATCATCAGTTATGCGGATGATACTAACATTCTAGTCACAGGAACGTCTGATCAAAATTTGCAAAATAAAACTACACAGATACTATCCACCATCAACAGTTATTTCTTATCCAACAAATTAGTTTTGAATAAAGAGAAATCAAAGTATATGATTTTCACGTCAAATAATTTAATAAACCATCAAGCCACTATAGAAGCAGCAATAGATAAAACAAACTGCACGAAGTTGCTGGGGGTACTTCTAGACAGTAATAATTGTAAATCGTCAAACCATATTTCTAATTTGAAATCCAGATTAAGTAGCGCATGTTATGTTATTCACGTCTCTTTCATACATCAGTATTAAAAACAGTATACTTTGCCCATTTTTACTTAATAGCCAAATATGGCATTAAAGTCTGGGGTTGTACCTCTGAATTAGAGCAGATATTCGTACTTCAGAAAAGAGCTATTAGGATAATGATATGTATAAAATGAAATTTAGAGATTCTTGTAGAGGCATCTTTAGATAAAACAATATTCTTACAATTCCTGGTCTGTATATATTTTCGTGTATAATGTATTTACATAGCAAAATTTATGAATTTAATAAATTTCAATTTAACCATGTTTATTCAACAAGATTCAGAGACAATCACTTTATGCTTCCACAACATCGTTCTGTTTTGTTGGAAGGTGGCACACATTATGCAGCCATAAGTTTCTTTAACAAATTACCAATAGATATACGAATGAATTTACATCAGCCAAACTTTCGGTGGTGTGTACATCAATACATTTGTGAGCTAGAGCCATATTCTAAAAATAAATTTTAAGTATGTTTTATCGTGTTTATTAATTTATGTACTTTTAAGATGTAGGTATTTCTGTAACTTTGACTTGTCTCATACATGTACTTTGTATAATGTCGCATGTGATCAATAAATTTGACTTGACTTGACATTATATTTTGAGTCAGTCGAACATCCCTGCATTTGTTCCTATTTTAGAAAACAACTTCAAAATCTCTTCAGGAGATTGTTATCTGTGATATCAAATGATATTTGTATTTAATTAATCTTTAATTGCCTTTAAAAATCTTTACTGTGCCAACCTCTGTTAGAGAATGTAAACTTAGAATTACGCAAAAACCAATTCACAAAACGTAATTTTTATAAACATAAAGCACATTGGCTTCGACCTTGAATCGTGTAATATTAATACGCGCTCACTTCAAGCAATTCCCTGTTGAACAGTTAATTTACCGCCAATTCACTTCAAACAGCTATTTACTGATGCATCAACAACTGGAGCTGTAGTTGCAGCATACATATTTTAGTTTAATAATTTTACAATAAAACTTCTTCAAGTTTCAAGGATTTAAAGAGGCACTTAAAGCTTTCCATGGAACCTCAGGACTCAGTTTTATGCTGGCTTATTGCTCCCTAAGCACATTGCTTAACAAATAACTGTATAAAAAATTAAAAAAGTTCATGCGTTAAAAACTAAATAGATATGTACAATAGGGTGGGTCAAAAAAATATTTTTTTTTATTTGTCAGTTCTAATAAAAAAGCGAGAGAAAAAAATGTTGTACTATCCGTCAGTTCTAATAGTGATAAAACGATGGTACCTGTTGATTTATAACCCCTATAAAATTTTGTAATAATTGAATACTATCGTCTGCCTCCGGGATAACATTCAGTATTCACAAAATCAAGAAAAACAGTGCTAAAATGAGAGCTTATGAAAATTTGTTTCAAGGTGTTTTATACAGCTTTTAATTTTTCTCCACTACACTTTGTATAGATCTGTGCAAAGTTAAGACCTTGGAGAGCATTCCCAAAACCAAACAAAAGTGATGTTTTGTTCACAACCATGGTACAATGAATACACAAGGTATGATACATAATGTTCCTAAATCGGTTCGCTTTCGCGCATGACATAGTCAAGAACGCTTATTCCCGCAACATTTGAATGTAGTTGTATAGGAAAGACTTTTAATTTTAAGTTTTTTTATATAATTTGGCTAATTTAATTATAGTAATTATAAAGAGATAATAAAATTATGTTATTATAATATTTATCCTTTATAAAACATAGATATCCTTTATAAGACAAGTTTTAATTATCTTTTATTACACGTAGGTACAGGTTAATTAACTTATACTCCAGAGTTCGATATTTCAGATGTTTAAAAAGATACAGAAAAGTGGTAATGGAGGTACACAAAATTTGTACGTATATATACCTACTGAACTAAACACAAAATCAAAATAAATAATGACAAAGTCAACTTTATTTATATCGAATGAGCTAGCTGGCCATCGAATATGAGTGTAGTGAGGGCACACAATTGTGCACAACATTTAAAATGACATTTTTGTAATATTCACACCTAAAATTATCTTGGTATTGTTTATAATAATGATAACATTGTATATTTTAATAATGATAACATGATTTAACAAAGAAAAATATGTTATTTTGGAAGATGCTAAATTGATTTCCTCCGAAACAGTTCTTATTGCAAATTGCATAGCAGGCTGAGGCTAGTTTCTTACTTAACAAATCGATATGAAAAAACCATTTAAGGTTTCATGACTAATAATTAATAAAAATAAAGATTTAGACTTACGTCGTTGACCTAGAAGTAGTAAGAAGCTGCTCAACATACTTTTTGGACTCTCTGTGTTCGCCTCCTTGTACGCGTTTCTTTTGGTTGGTTAAAAGGGTAGCCGATGTTGATTTAGGCAAACAAAGACTAGGTACTGCCTCAGGTTTGAGTTTTAGACCCTTTTTAGAAAAGTAATTTAAAAGTTCCTGTTGTAGATTTCTTTGGTAATCGTCAGTTTTAAGTTTTATTTAAAATGTGTATAACAAATTCTTGCAGTATTACAATTAAAATTATCCTTTCTACAACAAGATATAATCCACAGTTTTCTGGTCACACTATCTAA